>NC_141758.1:43091094-43395261 GCF_982258835.1 Parasteatoda tepidariorum
TGCATTTTTATTGCTTTCCGATCTCTTTCTATTGATTTTAAAAATCTATCAGTCGTTTTTGGTAAATATTTTTTCCGCAAATAATTTCCCTTTTTCCCGAAAATAATTCAGAGGTAATTACCGTTGTAACCTTTAATACTTTTATCTTCTTAGTTTATTAATAATTATATCATGTGATTTTTATTACCAATAAAAATTTATGAATTGGTCTTATTCTTAATTGTTTTGTGTGTTTAGTTGAATATTATGATTTTGTATTAAAATATGTGAATTGAAACTTCATATTTAACAACTAATCAATAGTATAACGATTCAACGCCTAATTTATAAGAGATTATGCGTGAGATTTTTAAAAAAGGCTAATTAGCTTACTTAAAAAATATTTATTTCTCATTAAAAAATTTAAAAAATAAATAAATTGGCATTTTTAATTTTATATTCTCTCAGAACTTTCACCATTAGCTTATCTTTCAAAACCAAAAGAAAAATTCTATCGTAAACTAAAGAAAAGCGAATGCAATTCGGTTGGTTATTTAAAGGGAAAAAAATGGTTGAAATATCTCGAAACTAAATGCAAACTGACGTGCATATAATTATGAATGATAAGCCAAAACTCCCCCAAAAACATAAAAATAATCATAAGGCAGCACAAAATATGATCTTGATTGCAAAAACATGCTTGAACACGAAAAAAAAAATTCTTGGCGAATAAAAACTACAGAAGCTCATTATGTGTAATCAACTAGTAATTAAGCATTTTTACCAGAGGAGGACTTCAATTAATAAAAATACCAAATCTCTCGGGGACCGTTCTTCGTCCTATTTCCAGAGCCTATTTTATGACATCTCCATGAGTACTTAATCTAGGACCGTACTAGAAGTTAGGATTTCTCTAGCGGCGCATTATGACAAAGTCTGCCCATGTTTTTGCGATGTTTATTTAATGAAATGAAGCATGCACCATCCCTCCGGCTTACAATGAATAATTAGGAGAACAAGATTGAGAAATACGCGTTTACAGGTCAACAGAATGTTCGAGAGTGCGAGTTTTGTCGAATTCTGGATGTTTCTAATTTTGTTTGCGAGGCATATGTATTTCGTGTTTCGTTCTTGTTAATTATCAGGAAAAATGCGGAAATTGAATTGTGATATTAAATAAATATTTTTAAGAATATTATAGTTGCTTTTCGCGATATATCACTTGAATATATTTGAGTTGAGACATTGAGCTGAAACATTGAAAACATTGAGCATTTCTGTTAGGTTGCAGGCTAAAATTAGACATTTTTTTAAATTTCATATTACCTTTTAATTTTCGAGCACGAAAACCCATTTTGCATCAAAGACACAAAATACCGAGAGCTTTGCATTGACCGTGTATTTCTAGAACTAAACATTAAAATTGAAACCTTAACATTATAAATATTATTATAAATATAGATGAATAGGGTAATTATATTATAGAAAATAAACGTTATCAATATTTTGTTACTAATTTTTTCAGGCTAAAATTAGACATTTTTTTAATTTCATATTACCTTTTAATTTTCGAGCACGAAAACCCATTTTGCATCAAAGATACGAAATACCGAGAGCTCCGCATTGACCGTCCTTAATGTGTATTTCTAGAACTTAACATTAAAAATAAAACCTTAACATTATAAATATTATTATGAACATTATAAGTATAGATGAATAGCATAATTATATTGTAGAAAATAAACATTATCAATATTATTCTTATTAATTTTTTCCTTTAGATATGTATTTAACATTACTTTGCGTTTCCATATACTCATAGTTTAACTTTGAATATTTTTTTATTTCATTTTCAGTTTTTGAACAAAAAAACTTGATATTTCTTGAACTCGCTTTACTAATCCAATTTGCACACCAAATGACAATTTTTGATACAAAGTTCAGAGTGTTTCATATTTGTCATTCGTAATATGTATTTTTAGATTATTTGTCAGAAATGATGTCAAAAAACAGACTCTTTTCGAATTTTCATTCTAAAATTCCGGTAAAATAACCGGAAACTGACCTCCTATTAAATTAATCATAAAGTTTACGATTTGAGAATCATTAGGCAGTCAAACTGATTGTAAAATTTTTTCGTCCTTCTTCCTTTACTTGTGGTTCCGCAGATTTCAATCTCTTCAGATTTTGATTTAGGAATAACAGAATTTCTGTTTTTCAATCGCTTAAATTTGAATTTGTGATTCCTTATGATTGTATAGTCTGATTTAAGAAACCTCTCTGGTCGGGATAGCCTGGTCGCTAGGGCGCTGGGCCCATGTCCGAGAGTTCGTGGGTTCGAAACCCGCCGACCGAAGACTCCCCGTGTAGTTGGTGACTGATGCACGTTAAAATTCTGTCAAGTCGCAAAGTCCTCCATGTTCCTATAGCAAATTAATGCCTCTAGGGGTACTGGATTGGAGATCAATCGTTCTCTGATTTAGGTCAAAATTACGATCTGTGGATGAATGAATGGATGTATGAATGGGTCCGCCTTATAAACAAGTGTGACGTATGATGAGGCAGAAGTCGAATTTTTGGCCATAGATGGCGCCAGTGAAACACAAAAATCGCACACTCTGCCTTAAATTTGCTCGGTTTCACCAAGCAGGCTTGTCCGTGTGGCAAGTGGCATTAGAACCAACCAACCATCTAAAAAACCTCTCAAAGCTGGTTTCTCTAAAGTAGATTTCTATTAACCTCTAAACAAACTCAAGTGTGAATAAAACGTTTTTATACACCTTGATTATACGCCTAAAATGGTTGATCTTTTAAGGTCGTTTTAGAAGTCATCTTCAAATAAACCTCAATCAATATTAACACCTCAAAAAGCACCTCAAATAAACCTCAAAAATACTTTAAACTTTCGTAAAGGTTAAAAATTAAGAATTATTAAATAAAAAAAATAACGGATAAAATAAAGGATTAAGATAAAGGATGTAATTATAAAAGGATTAAGCAAACTTGCACTTCGTTCAACTCATCGAATAAAACATATTGAATTTATTGGAAACTGGATATCCCTGGTAACTGATTATCATTTGTAAAATATATTTTTTATAATATTTTAAACAAACTTAAACTTTTTTGACAACTTTGATCGAAATTATGAAATTCATTCTAAATTGCATAATTTTTTAAAGAAATTAAGTATTTTTATTTTGCTTTATATTTTAAAGAGAAAACACACATTATACATTTAATTCAATTACAGTGGAGCTCATTGTAAAAAATAACGTTATTACGACAATAAAACACTTATAAATTTTTTTTTGAAAAACATTAAAAGACATATTAAAAATATCAAGATCTTTAGCATGTTCGTTATAAATATTTTAAATTCTGCATAAATAAAATTTTCTTCCATCTTTTGAATTCTTTCGAATACATTCTTTAATGAACTATTTTACTAACTTTCTCTTAGTTAAGCAGTGCATCAATTAAAATTAATGAATGTATTTTTTCCTTAAAGTGTCATTAACAACATTAAAGTAACAAAGCAAAAAAAAAACATGATACATTTTATAAACACAAAATAAACTTAAGATATAGATAAATCTATATGTTTCTTCAATCAAAAACTTAAGTTTGTTATTGCTATGTATAAACTTATCTTTAAAATTTAAACTTAATCTTCGTCCTCAGTTTTTTTACTTACTTTTATGAGGAAAGAATGGTTAGTAATAACAGCTTAATCATCTTGTTTTTGATTGAAACTAGTTAGTAAAACAAACATTAAAATATTTTAATTACATTTTATTAACTAATTATTAATTGTGAATTATTTTTAAACTATTTAAACGTATTTCCAGATAAAACTTAAAAATAATAATCCATAACTTACATAAACATACATTTTATGTAAATTTGTTTTTAAATCAAATATACTTTGAAGTGGAAAAAAAATATTTAAAATCAAAAATCATTTCAGTTGATAAATAAATTAAACGAGATGTAAAAAGTTAAGATTAGAAAAGTTAAAAAAAAAGCATTCATTTTCTTAATATTAAAAATTACGTTTAGATATTTTATTTGAATAGGTATAACGAAGTAAAATAGCATTTAATTTTAAAATAAACGTTTAAATGCTTGTTTCTCTTTTTTACTCGGCATAAAATTACTCTAGATTTTCTTGCAAGACGTTAGAAAGTATTTTTGAAAAGAAAATTGAATCAATAAACGAAAAGTAAAAATTAAATTATGAATTTTCAAACTGATATGCTATGAATAAATTTCAAATCTCGCTGTTATTTTTTTCCGCCTTTTCCTTTAATCTTGTGTTTTTAAAACTGTGATTGAATTTTTCTTAATAAATGTGATTTCAAATACAAAACTGCATAAATGAAATTCAAATGCAATAAATGAATTGTATAAATGTAATTCAATTCAATATATGTAAGATTTTTTTAACAATCACTCTTAAAGCATATTTAACATTTAAATTCGTTGTCAAAAGTGAAGTAAAAAAAGTGTGTGCATCAAATTTATATTTAAGAGAGAAAAAAATTATATCTAATATCACTAATGAAAAAGAGGGGAATAAAATCCTTAAAACCTGTTTGTTTGCTGCAGAGAATAGGTAGGAATCAAAAAGCGATCGTTAGACAATCAAATTTAATTTTATTGTCTAACAAATTTCAATCAAATTTATTATTGTCAATCAAATTAAATTTTATTGTCTAATTAAACTTAATCAAATTAAGTTTATTTCCCCCCTCTTTTCTCACTTTTCGACAGTTTCGATAGTGTTTTAGTTTCTCCACTTCTTAAATCTAAAAATTTGAGATGCGGTTTGTACAAGATATTCCGTAAAGATCACCCTTAGTGTGCAATTTTTGAATCCTCATCAAAAACGAAAAAGTATGCAAATTATGGGTCGCAAAATATCATAATCAATATGTAATAAAAAACAAGACAGATTGTGGGAGGAAACAGGGAGGAGTTGAAAAAGAATTATTCGAAACACATTCAAGTCTCATCCTATAATTTAACAAATTTCTCTTTCAATTGCATTTGACATTCTCTACAGTAGTTAGTCAAATAAAGATAGCGTTTTTGTTTTATTGTCGTTTAAATATTATTTTAAGACCCTCCATTGCGTTTGTATTTTGTTTTTATCTTTGATAAGGATTTTGAAAGTTCAAATTAGAGTTATCTTTATTGAATACCTTTACTCCCTATGTACATTTTTCCATTTTATGTTTAACAGGAATTTTTTTATTGTTTTTTTTACGCTAGAGAGCTACACTAACAAACTATTGGTAACTTTGCGGAATTCATTCGCATGCTTTCCTATTTTGACAAGGAATATTATAAAACGTATAAAAAGCAGTGATTACAGAAATCTTTATGTGTTTCAAAAACCACTTCGCATCTTTTGATGATTGAATACAAAATATGAAAAAATGCTACTCAATATTATATGACAGTACAACTGATTGCATGGTGAAAATTATTCAAGTAAAATTGATAAAATATTTACAATTCCGGTCCAAAAAACAACAACATAACGCTGGTAATAAAACTAAAATATATGGTATGTATAGACCATTCATTTAGTAAGCTTTCCGTTGTTATGGTAAATGTTTACTGGGAATTTAGGTTTTTAAAATTATAGTTCTAATTACCAAATATTTAGTGGAATATAGAAAACTGAAGAATCAATTTAACCTAAAAAATGGTTTTTCTGCCATACCCTAAAAATTATGATCAAATAACAAAATTTTGTCACATTTACTAAAGCCAGAAATACGGTAAATTTAACCATATTCTGGTAATTTTGACCATACTTTTTATCTCAGTGTGATATCTAATAAAATTTGCTTAATTAAGTTTGCAATTAGTATAAAAGTATATGAAACTAGTTTAAATTATAAAAAAATGAATATATTGTTTACCTTAATCAGTTAATGATTCATGTCTGAACATAATTGCATATTTTTTTTAACTTTTTGATTCACCGTATCATTTGCTAGTAATGGCTCTTTAGTTTTGAAATGGAAGATTGCCAATATTTCCTTCAGAAAAATTTTATAATATTGACTTATGGAATCCAACAGACTTTTTTTTCTTGTCAAGCACTAGAAGAGAGTTAATATTATTCTAGTTACATTAATGCTTTTTGTTTTATTATTAATGTTATTATAAATGGAAATAATTTATTTCTGCTTTGCTTTATTTTCCTTAACATATTATGTTTATGACTGTGTAGGCATTAGGATTTTATGATTGCTAAATGACTTTCAAAACATGTTTGTTTTAATCTAGCAGTGTGAGGAATTTCTTTTTTTAATTAACATTTATGTAATAAATATTTCTTATAACTGTTTAAACAAATAATACCGAATGATTTATTTAGTAGGTGAAATTAGTTACAATTTTATTTAATATATATAAATAAAAAAGATAAAGTAAAATTAGTGTGAAGATATACCATAAAATGCTTTTAATTTTAGTTACGTAAGTTATTTGCATATACATATATGTAAATAAAGGAAAGAAATCTTGCGGGACACTTTTGTATGAAAAAGTTAATATATACGCAATGTTATTTTAGTGCGTATTTAGTTATAGTATATTGTTATCACATGGACTAGAAAAATATTTAAATAAATTGTATTGAAAAGTTTAATATTTCTTTAAATATTTTTCAAGAAATAGACACGGCTGTTAAATTATATTATTTTTTTTCATATGAGAAAAAGAATGCTTTATATCTTCTGCATCATTAGCTCCATTTATATAATCCACAAAGTCCTTATTAGAATAATAAAATCATTCTGTTAAAAGCTATTCAAAAAATTTTATACATCCAGATTATTTTGAATTTTGAGTCTGATCTTTGTCAAAAAATCAGAGGCATTTTCAAGTTCAATATTTCGGAAGCAATAGAAATTATTGATTCTTAAGAATCTTTTTAATCTAAGAATTTATTTCATTCAAATGAATTTCTTAGGAAATCTTTTAAAGTAATCAAAAGATTTCGTACATTCATGCATAGGGTAATTCAAGGGCAAAAAAGATTCTTTGTACCTAAATAAGTTAACGTAATACATTATATATTAAGATTCAATGCGGTATTCAATTTGTCATTAAAAAGTAACATTATACATGCTTTAAATGTAAATAAAAAAAAATATTATCAGTTATGATATCATGGAGTAATTTCAAATATTTAACTATAATAAATTACTAAATAAAATGCTTAATTTAATATTTAATTTTATCCTGATAAATTTTAAGAAAGTTAGTGTTCGTTAAATTACAACATTTCAATGAATAATAATTGAGGTTTTTAAGGAACAAGGGAATCATCTTGCACCCCATAAATTAAACAAAAAAAAAAAAAGAAATTGAGACTAGGACAAAATTTGGCGAGGGACTGGAATACTCTACGTAAGATCTTAATTATCAGGTGGTACTATACAGCTTTATAGTTTTTATGTGACTGAAACCGGTTTGCACTTGTTTACGTTCGTGTATCAATGGGTTAAATTAGATGATATATAATGTATATTCGACGATTGGATAAGTTAGACGATATATTATATAAATATAGATTATTTAAAATAAATAATTAAAATAAATAAATTAAATAAATTTATAATAAATAAATAAATAATTAAATAAATAATTAAAATAAATAAATTTAAAATAAATAAATTATTCGACACACTGTAGTGTTTTAATAATTACATGTTTTGCTCGATATGCAATACTTTTATATTTAAACATACATGTAATGGGTTTTTATTCAGTTGATTTTTTTATATACTACTTTTTATTTGTATTTGTTTTTAAACGTATTGCATTGCAATGTTAACCAACTGATACACGAACGTATACAAATGCGTACCGGTTTCAGCCACTTAAAAACAGTATTGCTGTATAGTATCACCTCATAATTAAGATTTTTCATAGAATCTTATAGTGCGTCTAATAGTTTGTTTATATATATATATATATATATATATATATATACTTTAACCGTATCATAAATGATAACTTATTATTATTATCAATAATAACTTATTTCTAAAATATTTGGAATGAGCCATTATTGTTCAATTAGTAGCATCTGTATGAAAGCTTTCAAATATTTTTGCCACAATACATTACTTTGAAAAGTTATTTTCTAATTACCAAAAAAAAAAATTGCAAAACTCCTTCTCATTTAAACTTCTTATCTCAATTTCAACTTGAACATGAAACTACAGATTAATTTTCGAAACTTCACGCATTCTTACTTGAATTTTTTTTCTTAGCAGTTCATAAAAATTAAGAACGTCAATAATCTGGTAAGCGATCGCGCATAATGAACTTATTATTGAAAATATGAACTGTTTTTGCTCCATCTTTTATATCCCTTTAAAAACACATTCAGAGCGTTTTAGGGATAATTAGGGAAAAACAATCAGCTAAAATAAATACTATTAAATAAGAAGATTCTAAAACTCCCCAGTATTTATTAGATGAAATCCTTTTCTAAACCAAACCAAATCCCCTTGAATTATCGACAAAGTTGCTAAATAGAGCATGAAACTATAAGATAATGTTAGGGAAACTATAAGATAATGTTAGGATACTTAAGATAAAGGATTAATTTGGGTACTTTCTTCTAAACTTTATGAGGTGATTAAGGTCCTTATCAGGGAAACTTATCGTCCTCATTATTAAAGTCTTAAAAGTAAATCTTTTCAGTAAGCTGCATTTTTCTTAAAAATTTTCAAAGTCAGTACCCAGTTGCAATGTGATAGCAGCTTGTTCTAAAGTTTGGGCCTTTGTTTGATTTTAATCTAATTCTTTGCATCGAACATAATGAAATGAAGGAAGGAATTTTCGAATTTTAATGAGACTCAGTTTAAAATTGATTTTTACTTAAAAGAACTTAATTAGGAAATACAAGTGTAAAAGCTCGATTATTTTCAATCCTAGATGATTATCCTGGTATTCAGAAACTCGATGGTAGCATTCATTGAAAAATATAATTAAAAATTTCGCATTTTTATAAAAATCGTTAACATAGATGATAATTATGTTTGCGATTTTTATAACTTTATTTCCAAAGCGTCTATTCTACGTTTACTTTATTTTTCCAAAATAGCTGTAAAAATAACAAATAATACCTTAGTGACTTCAGAACTCACTAAACTTAGTTCAAATATTTCCTATCTTTATTTAAAAATTATCTGACTTGAAAGACTGCTTTACATGATTTTAAGATTATTTAGCACAATTTTAAAAATTATTTAACTCAATTATCAAATTATATAACTTTTTCATAAAATTAATTAATTCAATTTTAAGAATTTGTTTTCGATTTAAAAATTATTGTATTCTACTCAAAAATTCATGAACTTAACAAGCTTAGTTCCTTATTTAACTAAATAGAAAGGCTATCTGATAAATTCGAAGATTATTTCATAAAAATAGTTTCATTTTTAAAATTAAAAGCTTAAATAAAGGTTACTAAATTTTTATAAACTAACTTTAAAGAATATTTAAATCTATTCAGTGAATATTTAGCTTTATTGAAAGATTGTCAAAATTTAAATCAATAAATATTCAATTCAATTCAAATATTTATCTAAATTGATATTTTAGTAAAAGACACTGTTTTTAATTGGAAATTGTTAAATGAAAAACTCTGAAAGCAACTACTTAATTTTTTTCACACTTTATACTGAAAGATTTGCAATTATGAAAACATATAACTGTAAAATGAGGGTTAAAAATAGTCTGTTAGTAGATTTAAGTTTTAATTAAAGCAAGTCTTGTGAATTTTTATTTTTTTTTTCTTCAAGAAATTACTTATTGTTGCAAATCAATACACTGTAAAAAATCCTAAAATCTTTTGAGTCAAATACTATTGTAAAATGTAGTCCTCATGATACTGTTCTCCTTTTACAATTAAATATGCTGTGAGAAAAAAATTCAGTAAATTCAGCTCAGTTTCAGTAAAAAGAGCTGAATCTCGTATTCCTTACATTTTTAAGCGTATTTTTTCAATGTAAAAGAATATTACCAGAATTTCATTAAGTTGATTTTTTTCCAAACGCTGATGAATAAAAAATCAAAGCTAATTAAAAATTTAAATTTTATTTAAAATGGGAATCATTTTTATCTGGGAAACAAAAATCAAATATAATATAGAAGTCATCATTTAAAAAAGCATTAATTTTTTTTTAATTCATTAAAAAGATTTTTAAAAGAAATATTAAAAAATATTTCTATCTCTATATTATATTAATCTATATTCTACTATATTCTACTATCTCTATATTATATACTATCTATAAATATTTCTATTCTTCTGAATAAAACACTTATGACAACCGACAGTAATATAGTTGATAGTTCTCGGTAATGTTATTATTAAAAAAAAACTCAAATTTCATTTGGCAATCTAACTTGCTGTGGATGTTTTTCATTCAACCTTCCTCAAGTGATTTGGTAGATTTTGATGGTGTTTTTCTTCTCTCTCTCTTAAATATCAATTTTGTGACCCCATTCATATATTTTGTTGCCCTACAACTGAATGAAATTATATATTTTCTAAAAAAATATATAATTATTATAATTATTAAAAATAAAGAAATTAATAAAAAATATAATAAATAAATCTTTCATTAAAAATTCATTAAATATATAGTTAAAAATATAATTAATTTAATTTATTAATTAAAATATATTGAAAATATGACTAAAAAGGTAAAATTATAAAATTTTGCAAATGTTCTAATTCATATAACTGCAAATATTCTAATAATTCTATGACCCTCATTCATCTATTCTGTTGCATTACATTTAAATATAATTGCATTTGTATTTAAAATACAACTAATATAGTTAATAAAAAATACAATGAAAAATATATAAATTATATTTTTTAAATTATATTTTCAGTTTTATTTTTAAATTAATTAATAATTTACATTGCATTCTTAATTTAGTATAATTAATAAAAAATATAAATAATTAAGGATATAATATAAATTATTGATTAATTTAAAAATAAACTAAATTAAAATTTAAAAAATATAATTCATATAATTAATAAGAAATATAATTAATAATCTTCGCAAGCATTCTAATATTTCAATTTAATCAAATAGGAGCAACTGTACAATCAAGATTGAAGCCAATTGCCTGATATGGGCTTCTATTGCCTAACATTATAGGGCATTGTATTTTGTTGAATATTAAACACCTCTTCGTCTTCGAATACTTAATATAATTCAAACTCTAAAGGGCTTTTGAAGCAAGCACTTCAGTGCCTAATTTCAGGAACCCCCCTTCCCGTTGCCTAGTGCATTGTGATCATTCGGATACAGGATCTTGGTCTTATGAAGTTACTGACCAAGTCCTAATTCAATAAAGTGGTGAACATCCAATCTTCTAGCTCTCTTCAACCATTCAATGCTGTTTAGAGTAAATGAAATTGCAATATTATATGATGACTACGAGATATTTTCGTTTATTTGTAAACTGTATAATTAGCTAATAAAGGTAGGATTTGTAAATCGCTTGAATTCGATATTATAAAACGAATTACCTAAATTTAAGTAGAAAACGATTTTTTTGAATGTTCAAGTTGAAAACGATTCTTTTGAATGTTCCAGTTGAAAATGATTCTTTTGAATGTTCCAGTTGAAAATGATTCTTTTGAATGTTCAAGTTGAAAACGATTCTTTTGAATGTCATGTGTTCGATGAAACGAACTCGCGAAAAAGATTCTTTTAAATATGTTCATTTTTTAAACGAGATATTTGCCATTTATAAAATAATTTCACGGTCTAAATTTAAAAAAAACATTTTTCTTGAGAAGCGATTATATATAAGTTAAACCATTGAATCATTAAGATTCATAAAAAAATACTGACACACTGAAAAAAAATATGGTCAAAACTACCAGAATATGGTAAAATTTATCATGTTTCTGGCTCTATGGAAGCGCCCAAAAGCTCGGTAAATTTTTCCGAAGCGGTTCTCATAATGATTTTGCTAACATTAACAATAAAAAATGGTTTTATAATCTGTGATAAAGTTTGGTAAATATGGAAGAATTTGATAATTTTATTATGATATAGGGCATGGCACAGAAACCATTTATTCAGTTAAGTTTATTTTTCAGTTGTGTATTTTTAAATAAGTGTGTGATAATAAGAACTATAATTTTTTATGGATCGTTACCATAGCAAAAGGTAAAATTACTGAATGAATAATTTTATTACCGTATTATTTGGCTTTCATAACCAAAGTAATGTTTCTTTTCAAGCCAGAAGTTCCTTTACTATACAGTATGGTAATTTTACTAGAATTTTTTTTTCATGTAGTACTTAAAAAAAGCATGAACATATTCGTTGTTTTTTCTTTCTGACTGTAGAGGAACTTCATTTATTAATTCGTATTTTACTTAGTTATAAACTATGCCTAAAAAATATACAAAAAATTTTTAATTTAGGTGAAAGTGTCATTTTTTTGATATAATCATGAAATCACGGAGAAGGACTATTAAGCCGGCGTAAAGAGACAAAATTCATTCACAAAACAAAAAAATAATCTTTTCAATAAGGATTGCAAATTAGAAGATGTAAAGTTAAGTCCTCTTAGACAGATTTTATTAATGAGTGCATGATTCCAGAAAGATATCATTAATAAATATAAATTACTAAATATTCATTTTCTAAATCAATTTGATTACATTATTTACGCAAAAGAGTTAAAAAATTGACGATTTGTTTATTCATGCATTTTTAATTAAAATATTAAATAATATATTGAATAACATTTTTCTGATAAAATTAGCCACTTGAACAAAAAATAGCAATCTGGGGAAAAGTAATCGTATACCAGAAAAAATAAATAATTAACGAAATTCAAATAATTTCATTCTTAGTCAAATTCCTAATCAACGCCGTTAGCTGATTTTCTGGCATCTTTATAAAAAAGTTTTCTTTAAAGAAATGTTTAAAAGTTTAAGCCAAGTATGAGGTAAAGTTCATGTAAATTAAATTCTTTGAAAGAAGTGTAATCGTTTTTGAAGACTTTATTTACGAGGGTTGGTAGTAAAAATCCCTTTACACATTTTAACCCCCTCCGGGTACCAGGATTTTCATTTACTTTCTTATATAGAGATTTTCTACCGTTTACTTTACCCTTATTCATGGAATACGTGGTTCACCAATAAAATTTCAAGAATTTAATTTCGTAAAAGACGGGTGACGATAAATAGGTTTGATGTTTTATGTAAATAACAGTGTTGTTTTATAACATTTTTCCTTTGTCTTGATTTTATTTCTTACTTTAAGGAAAAACATAAGGAGTATTTGAGCCTAGGGGAAAATATAATGTATTAAATCTTAAAATATGATCATAGCAACAATTTGATATAAAAATAAATTTTAGTCACGAAATAGGAAGTGTTATTAAAGTGATTATTAGTGATTATTGGTGATTATTAGTGATTATTGGTGATTATTAAAAAACGTAGAGGGATTAAAACTTACTTCTGATTAGAAATTAGAAATTTTTCCAGTATGAAAAAACGCCTATGTCTAATGTATCTAAAAATTGAAATGATGGAGTGTTTGTAGAGAATGCTATTTATTTACATTCGTATACAAATACTAGTTGAAGCCCATAGCTTCGTTGCGAAGATTAAATAAATTGTTTAATCATTTTATCCGAAAAATCCAAGTTATAAGGCATCATGATAAATTTACCAATTTTTACTATAATTATCAAAATTTATCACACATTATTAAACCATATTTTATTGTAAATTTTATCAAAACCATTACCAAAACGCATCAGTAAAACTTGTCGGTCTTTTTAGTGGTCCCATAAAGTCAGAAACACTATGAAAGTTACAATATCCTGGTAGTGTTGACTATACTTTTCTTCTCAGTGCAACACAATATTGTTATTTTTATTTTATAACCGTCGTTGAACAGCCGACCCAACTTCATGGGTTTACGACTACTAACGTTCAACTCCGTAGCCTTGTAATTATGAACTAATCCAGAAGACAAGGAAACTCCTGGATCAGTACCCCCAGAGGTATTGATTTGTTGTGGGAACATGGAGGACTTTGAGACTCGACAGATTTAACGTGCATCAGTCACCATTTACTACACGGGGAGTCTTCGGCCGGCGAGGATCGAACCCACGACCACTTGGATATGGGCCCAGCGCCCTACCGACCAGGCTATCCCGGCCGCACAATATTGTTAGAATGAATTTTATATTGACAAAAGTCTTAGAGTAGATTCTCATGAGAAAAAAGTAGGATGTATAGATGAGATTGGAAATTAACTCGCACGTGAATTGTATAAACATCATAATAGTGTTTATAATAGTCAACACCAAATTTCAATAGAAATAAATTTTATCGAGCCGTGAGCTTTAAATGAACTAAAATTTAAGATTAATTAATAAATTAAATAAGTGAGTTGCTATTTTTTTAAGTACTTTGTATAAGATTCTCATATAGATCCTCATCAGAACAAAATAGTAGGAGGTATAGATGAGATTGAAAATTAACTTGCACGTGAATTGTATAAACATCGTAATAAATAGTGTTTATAATAGTCAACACCAAATTTCAATAGAAATAAATTTTATCGAGCCGTGAGCTTTAAATGAACTAAAATTTAAGATTAATTAATAAATTAAATAAGTGAGTTGCTATTTTTTTAAGTACTTTGTATAAGATTCTCATATAGATTCATATCAGAACAAAATAGTAGGAGGTATAGATGAGATTGAAAATTAACTCGCACGTGAATTGTATAAACATCGTAATAAATAGTGTTTATAATAGTCAACACCAAATTTCAATAGAAATAAATTTTATCGAGCCGTGAGCTTTAAATGAACTAAAATTTAAGATTAATTAATAAATTAAATAAGTGAGTTGCTATTTTTTTAAGTACTTTGTATAAGATTCTCATATAGATTCTCATCAGAACAAAATAGTAGGAGGTATAGATGAGATTGAAAATTAACTCGCACGTGAATTGTATAAACATCGTAATAAATAGTGTTTATAATAGTCAACACCAAATTTCAATAGAAATAAATTTTATCGAGCCGTGAGCTTTAAATGAACTAAAATTTAAGATTAATTAATAAATTAAATAAGTGAGTTGCTATTTTTTTAAGTACTTTGTATAAGATTCTCATATAGATTCTCATCAGAACAAAATAGTAGGAGGTATAGATGAGATTGAAAATTAACTCGCACGTGAATTGTATAAACATCGTAATAAATAGTGTTTATAATAGTCAACACCAAATTTCAATAGAAATAAATTTTATCGAGCCGTGAGCTTTAAATGAACTAAAATTTAAGATTAATTAATAAATTAAATAAGTGAGTTGCTATTTTTTTTAAGTACTTTGTATAAGATAAGTACTTTGTTTAAGATTCTCATATAGATTCTCATGAGAACAAAATAGTAGGAGGTATAGATGAGATTGGAAATTAACTCGCACGTGAATTGTATAAACATCATAATAGTGTTTATAATAGTAAACACCAAATTTCAATAGAAATAAATTTTATCAAGTTGTGAGCTTTAAATGAACTAAAATTTAAGATCAATTAATAAGTAAAGTAGGTGATTTGCTATTTTTTTAATACTTTGTTTAAATAATATAATTTTTTTTATCTTATTTGATGTATTTTATTTACTCCATACAATTTCAAGATAAGCGGAGGCAGAAAAAAATAACATTATTCTAGAAAGGAAATTAATAAATAAACTCTTAAGTGTGAAAAGTAGTGTAAACTCTAAACTAATCTAGAGCAAATCGGAAGTAACAACTCAGAAATCACTTGATTTTGTTTTGTTTCTAATGCATATTCTTACATGATACATTGTACTAAACTAGTCACACCCAAATCTGAATAAATTAGAGCATAATATATTCAGCTTGATATTTTACTTTGTTTCCTTCTCTCTTTAATTATATATACATGTATTTAATTATAATACACTGAGGAGAAAAATATGGTCAGAACTCCCCAGAATATGGTACAATTTAACGAGTCTCTGATTCTATGGGAACACCAAAAGGGTCAGTAATTTTTACTAAAGCGCTTTGATAACGATTTTGGTAAAATTAACATATAATAATATCGATTTGAAAATTGTAATAAAATTCGGTAAATGTGGTAAATGTTTTTAAATTTTATCATGATATCTTAGGAAATGGCATTAAAATCATTTATTTTGTTAAATTTAGTTTTCAGTTTTTTTTTATTTTTAACTAATTGTGTAGTAATAAGAACTATAGAAAACCAAAATTTCTAGAAAACGATACTATATGAATGGAAAAACTAGTAAATAAATGAATGATTTAATATCAATAATGGTTTACTACAATTACTACTATCTAGTTATTTTGGTTTTATTATCCAGAATTATGATTTTTTTTTTTACCAGGAATATTATTATCGTAGAATAAAATCGTACCAGAATTTTTCTCCGTGAATCAATTCGCATTTTATAGTATTACATTAAAAAAATATTGTTGGATAAGAAATCTAATTTCATTGCTAATAATTTTACTTTGTATGTTCATATCATTACCTGAAAATATTTCATATGTGTATTCAAAGTGTTAGCCAGTTTATATTCAGAAATAGAATACTATGAAACGTAACTAAGTCTTGAACATGAGGTAGTTAAAAAAATATAATGTGAAAAAAACTTTATACCAAATTGTCTGAATAGTAATTTTAATAAATGAATGAGTTATTTCATTATTGTATGACTTATGGATTTGTTTTTAATTTATATTTCGAATGATAAAATAACAAGTTTTGAGTGTCTACATATCATAACCTAATTTTGATACCATTTATTGATGGAGAAACCAAGCAGGATCATATTAAACATACAGATTTATTAAAATACATTACTTATTACGAATTAACTAATTATTGAATAAATATAGTTATGCGTTCCTGCATCGAAAATCTTGCACATTATTTCATTAAAAATTCTTCTTTTAAATAATGCCTTGCCATAATTTTAGATCGAATCGTGGCAAAAATTTATAAACTAAATTTGTTTTCAATTTAAATATTTTGATGCAAATACAAAGGAAAGAATATAGATAAAAAACCTTGCACATTTATAATTCGCGATCGCAACGAACTATAGGGGGCGTTGTTGTATGAGACGCATACCTGCGATTTCTATATGAACCGTCATTCAGTTACTCTGGAGACGTCGTTAATGTAGCGTGTAGCATTGCAACTTTCCTTCTTTAATGTGGCTTATTAAATTTAAAAAAGAAAAATGCTTGATCTTCTTTCTTGTACAACCGAAAACAAAATGGTATCTCTTTTTATTAGAGAAGGAACATCCAAAACACATCGGAAAAATATTTGTACATTAACAGAAAAAAATATGTATATTCTTATAAGAGTTAAAACCTAATGCCCGAGAAATAGTATTACTAAATTTAATGATATAACATGAAAAACCCATTTAAACTTTACATTCTATAGTTTTAAGAATCATATTAGTTCAAAAATTAAAATGAACAAAAAGTATACATAAGCCTCATAATTTTATGAAATTTAATTTTGTAAACAACGTTTTTTGACAACAATTTTTATCAAAAAATTTCAAGTTTCAATAAAAATCATTATTTAGAAACTAAGAAACGTAAAATTAAGAATGCTGACGAAACAAAAACAAAACAAAAAAACAATTCTTTTTTGTCGCCATTTTTAGTGCTACGAATATTCGTCTTTGGGATTTGCCAAAAACAAAACAAGATGCAATTTTATTTTTTCAGGAGGGAAATATTTTACCGAAAAAACGAAAATGTACCAATTCCCACAACATAAAACTTTATCTTGGTAAACGTACGTTTTGGAAATGTTATTTCATTTGGAATCTTATTCATCAGAGTTCATATGGCGATATGATTGTTTTGAATCTATGCTAAACTCTATATCGGCTCATTTTCCACCGAAATCCGATTAACTATTTTGATTTTAAATAAAGTGTTTTATTTTATGAATTGTCGCAAAAATTTTAAGTGTAGATTGGCGGCACTTAAAAACCGCCAAATCTGTAGCGGCGGTGGCGTTAATAAGTAAGTACGGAAATTTTATTCCATACTTTTCTGAATCATATTATTTCAAACATTGGAATATACAAGAAGTATACATAAACACATAATGTTATACCATTTAATTTTTCAAAAGTATTTTGAGAACAATTTTTATCAAAAAATTATAAACTAAAAAACGGAAAATAAAGAATTCTTAGGATAAAAAAAACGATTTTAAGAATTCTTAACATTGAAATAAAAACTTTCATATTGTTTCTTTTTTTATTATTCTTATAGTTCTTAATCAGACGTAAAAAACCATTCTGTAGAGAACCATCATCAAATGAAAAAAAATATTTACCAGCAAATTTTTTATTGTAAAGATCATTGCACTTACCTGATTTATGATTCCCGGAGAATTCCAAAATGATAAGTTCCTTGTTTGAAAACTTTATTCTCAAATAATAGATACATAGTTTATACCTTCATTACTTTTAGATAACATACTACACAGCAAAATTTTATAATTGATATGAATTTGAATATGTAGCTAAAAACAGAATAGCTGAATTCTAGTTGAACTTATTCTTTCAAAATTAAAAAAAACTTACCAAGAAAACGATTTAAATTAATTAAGAATCAGCACAAATGGCACTATTTCAAGTAACTTGGATAATTTTTTATTGTTGTTTTCCGAATTATATGGATACAGAAATATATACTATTCTATAACGAAGAAGAATATGCTATAACTATTACAATTCTGTATGTTCTGAATTCATATTTATTCACTGGAATGACGAAAGCAATGTTGACTTCACTTTAATTCGTAATGAATTGAAGACAGAAGAAATGCATTTTACCTTAATACACACATCTGTAACAGTATCCGAAATCGGAAGTCATCAGTTGCAAGTTTGTTGATAATAGAAATTAAAAATTATTGAGGAATTTTTCTTCAAATGTTTGGCGTGTTCTGTTCCTGAAAGATTTACTAATATTTTGGAGATTTTTTTCAAGTTCTTCGGCCTTTTCCTTAGGGAAATTTTGTTTCTTATTTGCTGCTAAAAAATGGCGTCTGATTCAGTCAATGACTTTGATGGAACTAAATGAAAACGTGATAAATTAATGTCCGATATTTACAGGCTCCCGCTAGACGGCGTACTCGAGCGTTGCGATCGCGAATAGGCCATGTCAATTTGCGAAATAGAAAATAAAATGAATATGCCGTTAAATAACCAGATCACTTTGTAAATCAGACTCAATGGTATAAGGCGCAAAAAAAATTTCCTTTGTTTTAAGTTAATTAAGACCACAAGTTCTTCTGATAAAATGATTAAACTTCTACATCATTAAACACATTATCTGTTAATCTTTTAAACGCGTAGCCGATGATAATTAATGAAAAAGAACTATTCAAACAGTCTAAAACACAAACAATGAAAGTTAAAAGAAATGTCGAGACCATCAGCATAAAGCAATTTTTATAATAATAATAAGAATAATAACTAGATACTTTTGTTTATCTGGTTACCTTAATAAGATATATTACTACTTATATTCATTACATTACAGAATAAGTGTAAAATGTATTTACAGTTTAACAGTTAACTATTTCAGTATTAAATATTACATATTATATCTATACATGGCCGACCAGTCTGTGTAGGGGGAAGGGAACTGTCCTTGCATCAGAAAGGTTCTGGGTTCGAATCCCGGGCAAGGCATGGATGTTTCTTTCTCTCTATCTGTGTTCTATGTCCTCTCTCCTTTGTGTGTGAATGTGTGAATGTGACCCGCCCTATAAACGGGTTGTGGTAGTGTGACGTGGGCGACGCTGTTCCACCGCCGTGGCTTCGCCACAGGTGCCCACTGGGTAACGAAAAGAGAATTAGCAGTTCTGGCACTTTCTGTGGCCAATGGACAGTAGCTCCAAGTGCCCGCCATTAAAAAAAAAATATCTATACATGAATGCATATCTATCCATCTAAATATATGCATAGATAGTACTTGTCATTATACATAATACCGGGGATTCACACTTTGTTGGTAACATATACATTTGAAAGCACATTTTTTTGTACATTTAAAGTTTAAAAAAACGAAAGCACAGCAAACTATATATTATAAGCTTAATAGCTTTAATATATTCCATGTTATGATTATAAAAAGAGCAGAAATGCCCTTTTATTTATGACTGAAATCCATGAAGACAATCTTGAATTCCATGTAGTTCTTATAAGAAAATTCGCTTATATTGCATTGTTTATTCAAAAATGTTTTTTTTGAAAAACAGGCTGGCGAAAATAGAAGAAATAGCAGCGAAGAAACTTGATGAAAACTGAAAACAATACTATTTTCTTCCAATGTCAGAAAGTCAACAAATACTCTCATAGCACGAACTGAGAACAATGCACATCTTCTGAGGGGTTTGAGTGGGGGGTGCTGGGTGAAGATGGCGAGTGTTTTCAACCTTGTTTATTAACATTTGCATGCACTGCAGGAAATGTATAAAGCTAAGTCTTTTGTGTACTGTCCATTCCTTTTTTTTTCAATATTCTGTCAACATTTCTTGAAATTCGCTAATTTGCCAAGCTTGTGATAGCGATATATATTCACTAACATCAGCACGTTTTGGATTTCATTAATACTTTTTTATATTTATAATCTTTGAACATTTCTTGACATATACGGGTGTTGTTAAAATATTGACATTTACTTATCAATATCAAGTTAGTTTTAAATAAATTATGCAATTCCAAAAATTATAAGAAATCGCAAAGTAATTTGCAAAAATTTGCATTCTTGTGACAACGATATACAATCTCCGATCTCAGAGCGTTTTGGACAAAGTAAATTATTTTTTATATGTATAATCTTTAAACATTTCTTGACATATGTAAGTGTTGTCAAACATATTGACGACCGCTTCTTAATATCAAACTACTTTCGAATAAATTCTGCTATGCAAAAATTAGAATAAAATCGCAAAGTGATTCGCAAGAATTCGCATTCTCGCGATAACGATATGCATTTGCAGACCTTAGCATGTTTTGGACTAAATAAATTATTTTTTTACAGGTATATTCTTTAAACATTTTCTGATATATATGAGTGTTGTTAAACAGATTGTCGCCCACTTCACAATGTGATAATACTTTTGAATAAATTTCGTTATGTGAAAATTATAAGAAAAACGCAGTGATTCGCCAAAATTCTTCTCGGGATAACGATATACGTTCTCTAACCTTAGCACGTTTTGGTTTAAATAAATTATTTTTTTACAGGTATATTCTTTAAACATTTCTTGACATATATGAGTTTTGTTAAACGTATTGACACCCATTTTGGAAGATGAAACTACTTTTGAATAAATTCTACTATGCGAAAAATATTCGAAAATCGCAGTGTTTCGCAAAAATTCGCATTCTTGCGATTACGATATATATTCTCTGACCATAGCACGTTTTGAACTAAATAAATCATTTTTTAATATTCTATAATTATTACTTGATTTATATGTATGAGAGTAGAAATTCGGTGAAAGTTGGTAGAATGGGCACTTAATTGTGCTATCTAGATAAATAAGGCATTATTTCTGATGTATATATTTTTAAGCTGAATTGAATTAAATTAAGTTAGAAAAAACAGAACTGATATTTATAAAATAAAAATGGTTTTATGTGTAAAAAATGCAATGTTTTTATTTCAACAGTACTTTCTGGAAAAATAAAGCACTGTTTTCGCTAAGTTTTAACCAAACACGAGTTAATAGGACTAATAATCCATGAATTAATATTTATGTGTATTGGAATCACCATTTCCACTTGAAGTTTATTACTTTGTCATCTTACTTATTCAAAAAAGTGAAAAATCGTTTCGTGTGTATAGATACGTAAATTTGAAGAAATTAAATACGAGTCAATAGTACAATTAGTTCAAAAATTAAAAAAGCTTATGTGCCTAAAAAAGTACCACTTAAACAAGAAGTGTTAGATTGTAGCTCATTTAAAATTTGCAGAAGTTCGTTCCAATTACGAGCACTAGGCTTTCTTTCTCCAAGATAGGATCTGGCCTTTCAAATTAATTGAAAACTCTGCTAGATTTGTTAAAAATTGTCACATTTACGGGCACTAATTTCATCACAAAGAAAGGAGCTTGTAGTAAAAATCAGCAGTCAGCTCTCCGAATTTTACGGAACTATGTTAGAGTATAATAGATCTGTTATTACATAAATATTATCATTTTTATAATATTCAATGAATATAACCATTAAATAATAATAATAGCTAATGGACTGCGCCCCCTGCTCACTAACGCTCGCCAACCCCCGAAAATTGCTACACAATCTTATATGGTTTGCTTCGCAAACCAAGCTCGCTTCGCTCGCTACTAACTTGGGTACATTGCAAATGCTCAAAATTCTAAAAATTCAAAACAATAATTCAAATCCATATAACAACTTTTTTTAAAAAAGAAATTACATCTTTTTATTAAATACTAAGTCATTAAAATAAATTTGAATTTAAATAAATGACATGTAATTCGTTAAACCTATTAGAAATGTGCTATAGTATAAAATCTTAAAATAAAATTTCTAAAACTGATATCTCTTTAAAAAGGTTGAAATTTTGGCCATAATTAAGTCTATTAAATATTGAAATAAGTGAATTGCAATGGAAAAACGTGCATAAGCGAATGAATTCTAGTAAAACAAATAAATTCGTGATATAAAACAAAAATCGTCATATAAATTCGTGAAAAAAAGCGCTTTCGACAAAATACTAAAATAGAGATCTATCGACAAAGACTACTCACTTCTGCCTAGCTTATGCTCTCTCTGGTTATTTCAGTTTCCGTTTTTAAAAGCGCTATATGTTGAGCCATATCAGCTATTTTTGGCATGTGACATTTTTAGCGGCAATCATTGGTCGATTTTCTAGCGTTGCCGTTCGGGGAGTTGTAATGAGGCTTTTTTGTCGCCGTGTAAGAGAAATATATATATAGATAATAATAAATTACTAAAAAAAGAATCTAGGCAGTATTGGAAACAAAATAATATACTAAACTAAACTCAGCGGCGCGACAGCCCATAGAGGGCCAAGGCCTGCTGTGCCCATCTCAGTTTTCTTGACCTTGGGCTCTGAGGTGCAGGAGCAGATGTTCCGGTCATGTGGTCAGCCGAACGCGGAACCCCCAGTGTTTAGTTCCCAAGCATGCTTGGTACTCATTTATCGACCCACTGAAGGGATGAAAGGCTGAGTCAACCTTGCCCGGACCGAGGATCGAACCAGGGACCTGTGACACGACAGCGCGAAGCGCTACCGCTCAGACACCGGGCGTCAAAATAATATACTAATAATATATAATAATATGACAGTAAAATAATAAATGATAATAATAAATTAAAATTGGCACATTTACGGTCACTAATTCCATCTAAAAGAAAGAAGCTTGCAGTATAAGCCAGCGGTCAGCTCTCAGAATTTTACGGAAATATCTTGTAGTATAATAGATCCGCTATTACATAAATATTATCACTTTAACAGTATTCAAGGAATATAACTGTTAAATAATAATAATAATAAAGAAAATTACTAGAAAAAGAATCTAGGCAGTATTGGAAACAAAATAATATACTACCAATATATAATAATATGACAGTAAAATAATAAATAATGATACTAAAAATGTTTACGGGAAAAGGAATCCAAACAGTGTTGAAAATAAAATAATCTGTAACTAATGTAAAATAATATGACAGTAAAATAATAATAATAATAATAAACTTTTCACTAGAAAAAGAATTTAAGCAGTATTGAAAACAAAATAATAAACTACAAATTTATAATAATATGACAGTAAAATAATAATAATAATAAACCTTTTTTCGAGAAAAAATCTGAGCAGTATTGAAAACAAAATAATCAACTACAAATTTATAATAATATGATAGCAAAATAAGAATAATAATAAACATTTTTACGAGAAAAAGAATTTAAGCAATATTGAAAACAAAATAATCAACTACAAATTTATAATAATATGATAGTAAAATAATAATAATAATAAACATTTTTACGAGAAAAAAAAATCTAAGCAGTATTGAAAACAAAAAAATCAACTGCAAATTTATAATAATATGACAGTAAAATAATAATAATAAT
Organism: Parasteatoda tepidariorum; assembly: GCF_982258835.1. NCBI lineage: Eukaryota > Metazoa > Arthropoda > Arachnida > Araneae > Theridiidae > Parasteatoda > Parasteatoda tepidariorum. The sequence goes on from NC_141758.1 coordinate 43,115,358, forward strand.
AAACATTTTCACGAGAAAAAAAAATCTAAGCAGTATTGAAAACAAAATAATCAACTACAAATTTATAATAATATGACAGTAAAATAATAATAATAATAAACATTTTTACGAGAAAAAAAATCTAAGCAGTATTGAAAACAAAAAAATCAACTACAAATTTATAATAATATGACAGTAAAATAATAATAATAATAAACATTTTTACGAGAAAAAAATCTAAGCAGTATTGAAAACAAAATAATCAGCTACAAATTTATAATAATATGACAGTAAAATAATAATAATAATAAACATTTTTACGAGAAAGAAAATCTAAGCAGTATTGAAAGCAAAATAATCTACTCCTCGTAAAAAAATTAGTTTTTCTTTCTACAGAAATTTTCCGTTGATTGGAAAAAGTTTTTTTCTTTCTTTATAGTACAAAATTGCTTTCTCCTATTTTGTCAATTATGTAGAAATAATTTTAATTGTATCTCAAATTAAGGAATAAAGTCGCGTGTTATTTCTTTTTAACACGATAATAGTTCTTTTTATTGAAAACACTCAATTATTAGGGATAATTATTATATTTAAATTTAAGTTGATAGAAATAATTGTACATTTAATTAGTACATTTAAATTTTTCAGCATGTTGTGTAATTTAATTAATTTTTTTTCTAACATTAAATTGCTTTTAAAATTGCTATAATTCATTGAATCACTAGTATTTTTCTATTTCAATCGGATAAAGCTTAAATAAAGTAGAAAATTAAATATTAATATTTTTTAGAAAAATAGCATCTTAAATAATCTTATTCGCTTAAACTAATTTCAATTGTTAAAAAACTAACGAACTGAATCTATTCTCGTCTAAAATCGATTTGTAATTTATTATAAACACTGCTTAGTAACTAATGAAAAAGAAAACTAATTGAAATACGAAATACAGTAGAGCCTTCATTGCTCGTGGAGTTGGGTGGCAACGGTCGTGAATATTCTAAAAAAATAAGAATGAAATTAAAAGTAAAGTCGAGAAACAAAAAATAATTTTGAAATGTATACATACATGTGAATATATTTTCAACCCATAAAAGAATTCTGTTCAAAATTCATTTACATGTTTTTTTTTAAATAAATAAATCATTTGTTTGTTTTTTGTGCTTCGATAGCACCTCTTCTTAATTCGAAATTATACTTTCGATATCTTCAATTTCGATCTATTCGTGAAACTCGTAAATAACACTACTGGGAAACATTTTTTTTTGTTTCTGTTTTATGAGATTCGTATTGCAGATTTCATTCATCAGATCGCTGATCACATTCGTATCTCAGATTTCATTCATCAGATCGCTGATCACATTCGTATCTCAGATTTCATTCATCAGACCGCTGATCACATTCGTATCTCAGATTTCATTCATCAGATCGCTGATCACATTCGTATCGCTGATTTCAAATCTGCAAATGGTTTCTCTTTCCGAGCTATAGTTTTTTTTTAACAGACGTTTTCAGTCCGTTTTTGTCGAAAAGTGTAAGTTTAAAAACGTTATATATAACATAGGGTCGCATAAATGTTGCGTCAAACTTCTAAGGGAGTTAAGGCCCGTCATCAAGATGATTAAAACTGCATCTGAACACTTGCTGGAAAATTTCGTCAAACGCCGCTAGGAGCGCTCCCCTATTATGGAGTGTTTCTTTGTGTGCTTCTGAACAGGTGATAATAGGGAAGTGCCCTTGAACGCGTACGACCGCATTTCAGGGAATAGGTTTCAATGCAATTAAAATCCTGATCATGTGCCCAACTCCCCTAGAAGTTTTTCGCAACATTTATGCGTATTCCTACTATCTGTAACGTTTTTAATCTTGTACCTTTCGACAAAAAAAGACTAAAAATAATAATAAAGTTATTTAGAGAAAGAAATTTTGAAAAATAAAAATTTTAGCTTAAGTTTCTATAATAACTAATCAAATCTGTTAAAACAGTAAAGCTTTAACTTAGAATGTTTTTGATCACTAAGAAAAAGGATTTATATTCACAAATAAATCTTAGCGGCAATATGTAGATTTGAGAAATTGGGAAAGCGAGGAAACCGATTCATTTTTTACTATAAACATTTTCAATCTATCATTTAAACTTTTAAAGGAAAAGAAACTGGTTTGTGACAATAAATAAAAACTATAGTGAAAGAATTATGGAAATTAGTAAGCGACAGTAAACAGGATGGTCTTTTTCTAAGTAATCTACTGAATGAACTAACCGTTTCCGTCAAGTGCTGCTATAGGGCGCTGGGGCTAGTATGGCAGGGAGAAACTTTTAGAAACGCGTCTTGATGATGTCAGCGTGGATCTTCCTTAAGTATTATAGTTCATGGGTCAAACTTATTAACAGTTTTACTTATGAACCACATAATAATTGCAAAATAATTCATCTGTTAATTATTTTTACGTTTATTATGAGTTTTGAGAAAAACTGCTTCCCGTCAACAAGGGCGTTTCAAATACGTAAAATACAAAAACGTAAAATATTGTTAGAAAATTCATTTTGTATTATTACTGAATAATGAAATTATTTATACAAAGAAATTTAAAAACAAATGTTGTAGATTAAGTTTTAGTATAGTAACTGATCAAATCTGTTATAACAATAAACTTTAAATTTGAATGTCATTCATCACTAAGAAGGATTTATGTTCACTAAAAAATCTTAGCAGAAATGTTTAGACGTGAGAAGTGGTGAAAATGAGCAACCAGAACTCATTTTTGCTATATACATTTTCAATGAATCCTTTTAAATTTTAAACAAAAAAAAAAAATGTTTTGTGTCAAGAAATGAAAAATATTGTGAATTAATCATGGAAGTTAGCAAACGGCAGTAAACAGGATGGTTTTAATCTTTTTCTTAGTAAAAGATTAAAAATATGTGATCAATATTAAGATCGATCTATCAACTATGACAACATTTCATAACTATTAGGTCATCCATAAGTGTGGAGAAATTATTACAAGCGCAAATTAAGGTAGATGCCGTTACTGATAACATGAACTTCTAATTAATGGGAAGCAGATTAAACTTAGGTGTAAAAGTGATTTATTTCAACTTTCTTTAAATCCACAATTAAAATTAGATGAAGATTTAAATTATATGAAGATAGTTATAGAATGTCATTATTAAGTTATTAAAATTATATGAAGATAGTTATAGAAAGTCATTATTAAGTTATTAAAATTATATGAAGATAGTTATAGAATGTCATTATTAAGTTATTTAAATTATATGAAGATAGTTATAGAATGTCCTAAATTATACTAATTATTTTCAAAAATTTTCAACAGGAAAACAGTTCTGTTTAAAAAGTTTTTGCTGCAAATTGTTGTGATAATACATATAAATTTACTTTTGGTGCTACTGGGTATAGCTCAAAAACTTTTTTGATCCCAGCAAATAGTGCTGCTAGTCTCTTTAAACCGTTTTTTTTTCTTCGTATTTTTCTTTGTCCTGATAGAAAATAATTTTTTGAAAATAACTTTTCTTCATGACAGATTTTACAAACATCCGATGTGATATTCGGTTGTTTTTCTTTGATTTGCAGTTTTACTACTTACAGCGCCATCTATTCAAAATAATTTGAACTAAAGTAGGAAATCTGAGCAGAAAAATTTCAGTCATGGCACATGAATCTTAGGTAGCATTTTTTTTAAAAACTTCATAGCTTTTGTTATTTTTTTTATTTCATAAATTTATAAAAACCGTCATCCTTATTTAGGATAATCTGTTGATGATTTTTAAATAGTATAAGTAAAATCGGATGTCATGAAGTTATATGTTTTGGGACAGGTAATATTATGTAAAAGAATTTGCTGACTTTTTAAGATAAATAATTTTTAAATATATAATATATTTTGTAATTTAATTTTCAAAAAAATCATATTTCGTTCTTAATTTCGCAAAACAATAGACATATTTTAAGGATTTTATTTATGGGTAAATCTGAAACTGAACAATCATGCCTCTTGAAATACTTTTATTAAAGGCGAAATTGTTAGTCATGTACTTAATTAAAAAAATAAAAATTCAGCTCCGTTGTATGAAAAGTGCTAAAATAAGTTCTAGAGGGTCCAAAAATTACGATAGGTGTGCAAAAAGTACATCCAGTTATCTCATATCCAGGAATATTTTAAATAGATAAATTTTAATGTCTTTTAACTACCAGATTTTTTATTTCTATTACTAATAACAACTACTATTTTTTTCAGCAATTGATTACTATAAAATAAAATATTTTGATCGTAAAGTTAATTTTAAAACCTACTGCAATTGATTGCTAAATAGTAACATTTATTCATACCACTTTAACTATAAATTATGTATTTACAATCTCAAACGATTAAAATTACCGAAAACGACGATTAAACGATTAAAAACGACGATTAAAATTACCCGTTCGAATAGATAAATGTTTATGTTTATTGTGTAATTTAAATGTTATTGTGTAAACAAATGATTAATTTAAAATAAAATATTTTAATCAAAAAGTTATTTCCGAAACTTACTGCAACTGATTACTAGATAGTAACATTTATTCATAACACTTTAACTATCAAAACAGGAATTTACAATCTCAAATTATGTTTATGTATGCACAAAATATCGTCTGCGTCTCCAATCCGATGACGATTAAATTACCCGTTAGAATATCGCAAACATTTCCGAAGCTTGTAGAGCGTCAAAATAATTCTCGTTTGCTGGCGTGTGATTGGCCTGGTTGCCGAATATTCGAGGAAGGCATGCTTATACATCTATATAACTGAACACGAATAATATGCAAGGGATGGAATTTCGAAGCAACCGCATTCATAAAGGGCCCTGTTGTCACTTGTCAAGACCGACATGTCTAATGGTTGCGTGTTGACGATCAATAAACACCAAGAATATGAAAAGGGGTTAGAACAATACTTTAGGCTTATGCTTAGAGGTCTGGACAAAAGTAAATATTCGAATCTATGACAGTGGAGAAACATCTGGTAGCGATACCAAATGTTGGATTCAGTACCTTATCTCTGCCTTTTAAAATATAATAGTATTAAAAAGGGGATGCTATTTAATCATTATCTACAGTTTAAAAAATTCTGAAAACTAATGGTAAATTACGGTATTCCCATAAATTATGAAAATTTTATTTAATTATAATTTTCTACGGTTAAAGTTAAATATATATTAAAAAGTATTTTCAACCTGAGTACCAGTGTATTTTATAGCAATTCGATATTTAATGTAACAATTTAAGGTGGGGGAAAAACCCAGAAAAAAAACAGTATTAATCAAGACCCCTACAAACCCCTGCTCCAACCGGTCGTTGAATGTGAAAGATTAAAAAAAAAATGTAAGCAAAATATGTCAGCTAAACTTTTCGTGACTTCATAGCGCATTAGAAAAAGTTGTCCCTAGTTTGAAATTAATTTAGACAACTTTAACCTAAAAAATTCACTGTGTATAGTGCTGCACTGAGAAAAAAAAATGGTCAGAACAAGTAGAATAATGTAAAATTTACCATATTTTCAGCTTTAAGAGGGCATTTAAAGCTTGGTAATTTTTATCGAAACGCTTTGGTATAGATTTTGGAAAAACTAACAATAAAATAAGATATTATAATATGTGATAAAATTTGGAAAAGGCTGTAAAATTTGGAAATTTTTATCATCATACCTTAGATTATGGAATAAAAAAATTTATTTGGCGAAATTTGCGTTTCTATTTTGTATTTTTGAGTTAATACATGGTAATAAGAACTCTAATTTCCTGAACTCTGAAACCAGAAGAACTCTAAAACCAGAATTTCCAGAAAACTTTTACCATACGAATGGAAAAATTACTAAATTGATAGTTTAAATACCGTATATTTTGATTTTATTGACCGGAATTATGACTTTTATTGCCAGAAATGTCATTACGATACAGTACTGCCATTTTACTAGAATTTTTTTAAAATTTATAAATGCAAGATACACGTCATAATTTCGAGTTCTTTTTTTAAGTATTTACCATTTAATGAATAATGACTGCATGAGAAATGCGTTTAATCTAAATTCGTAAAGTGAACCTTTTCTTTAAATAACTCGTTGTTAATCGGGTAGTAATAGAGGTTATGACTTCAGAATTTCATAACCACCGATATGAGGTAGTGTGCAAACCAATCGCTTTTATTTCTGAAACAAGCCAATACTCATTGATTTGAAGTTGGAGGGACTTCTAGCCGCCTACGGGGATAGAATTCCAGTACTTTAGGAACACGGTTTAGTATCTTAACCGCTGTAGCATCATTGTGATCGGTCTCTACTTGAAATCGCAATAACGATATTTAACGATATTTATAAATTACTTTCATGATGTGCAATATAGATTACGTATCCGATTAATATAGAGTTTGATATAATTACCAAGAAAAATTATGTAGCGATTATCTATGATGAGGATGTTAAATCTATGACCATAACGGCAATTAATACAATGATAATTATCGACTACTATTGTAAACGAATAGATAAAATTATGATAATTATAGGCAATGATTCTTTTATTAATGTTGTGTCGAATTCACTCAGCAAAACTATTGTTTTAATTTAGTAATTTCTGAAAATTATAATTCAAAAAATGTATGGTTTCAACATCAATTTGAAAGATGAAGAAAAAAAAATTGTCGAATGCAAAAACTGTGTAAAAAACTACTTACACTAAGAAATATTGTGATGTACCGGTAAATATCAATATTATTTGTCAATATATCACGATAACTTACCTTCCAGAACCAGTTTCTAATGAAAACTCTCAGAAAAAAAAAATTTCGAGTTGATTTTGAAAAGATCGATATTATTCAATTTCAATCGATGAGAAATAAGATTTATACAAGCTAGTAATGGTATAAATTAATTTAATGATGGTAAAGATTAAGCGAACCAATAAAATAATATGAGCCTAATCTTTATTGAGCCAATAATTCTTCAAATGTGGCTATATGATCCTCCCTACGCTCCCGTAAGCAATCCTTGAAAAATAACTGTGCGTTACTCTTGCATTTAAATATCATATCATCATCAATCAAATCTAATAGAAACATTTCTAATCACGTGAATTTATATGCATTCATGATAAAATCAATGTATTTCAAGAGAGGTTCGAAAAGTTTTCAGAAATGATCGTGCTAACTTGTTTAATTCATGAGAAACTGAGGAATAATTTAATCAATATATGAACAGCGTGTAAAAATTTAAAGAAAACCTGGTTTTTTAAACCTCTGATGATTAAAAGATTCATTTACTGGCCCCAAAATCAATGTTTGGTGAATATAAATTTAAAATAAAATAATGTGGCATTTCAATATTTTCCTAGATCAGTTTTACACTATTTTATTAATCTTTCTGAGGTTGTACCATTTATGTGGAAACTTAATAATTAAAAAATTAGATTTTTATATAGAGACACAATATTCCCCCAACTACACTGTAAAAAATTTTGGTATAAAGTACCGGTAGTTTAAGTGCATTATTCGTAAAATCCATTTTTGCCGAAAAATAATACAAAGTAACTTTAACAGTTGTATTTATTTAATTACAGGGATTCAGTGATTTTTCTGTAATTATTATTATTAAAATTATGGTGTATCAGATTTTTGTTCCGTAACATGTTCCGTTAAAATGGATTTTACAGTGAAAGTACCGACACCCTGATTGCCGGTACTTTTAACCGAAATTTTTACAGTGTGACCGTTAATATTTTTAAAATAACATCATTAAGGATTATGGCAGAAAGTTTTACTGAAATGGGGGAAAATGATGAATTAAATAATTACAATCATTTTTTAATTGAAATTGGTATCATTTTTAATTAAAAAAATTATAATTTAATAATAATCACTGAGAACCCCACCACTTGCAAGAATTTACTTAGGTGATTACAGGTAACTATGTGTGTATATAAAAAAATTTTGTATTAAAAATATTTACTTAAAGAACTGATTCAAAATAATAGGTTAAAGTTACCGATGCTTATTGTTTCGGTTATTTTAAAGCACCCTAATAAATATATTTTGATCAAAATTATATGCCCATTATATTAAAATTACTCGAGATTTCATTTATGATTTTCGCGTGTTTTTCATGAATTTTATTATATTTCCATAATTTTTCATATGTAACTTCATGATTTAGGGTTCTTCTTTCTTTTATTTTTTTGATAGATTTTTTGTTTATTCCTTCTTTCTAAAGGCATTTCCGTTTGAATTCCGCTAAATTGAAGATTTTCTCAAATTTTAAGAAAATACTTTTAAAAAGATTCAGGTTTGTATCACAGTTGCACCAATTTTTAACGATCTGTACGAAGACAAAGATTCTGCAGAAATTACCGTACTGTGTGGTAATGATATTTCTGTTAAAAAAAATTAAAAAAAAACATTCATCTGAAAAAATCAAAATATACGGTATTTAAACCGTTGATTTGGAGCTTTTCGTTTATATGGTAACGGCTTACAGTTAGTTCTGCTTTTCTAAATTATCGTTCTTTTTACTACACATTTAATAAAAATACAAAACTGAAAAGTAAATTTAAACAAATAAATTGTGATGCCATGCTCTAAGGTAGGACAAAATGACCGAATTTCACCACATTTAGCGTATTTTATCTCACATTATAAAACCTTATTTTTTTGTTCATTTTGAAAAATCGTTACCATAGCGTTTCGATAAAATTTACCGAGAGTTTTGGTGTTCCCGTAGAACCAGTCATAAAGGAAATTTACCATATTCTGATAATTTTGACCATACTTTTATTTCAGTGTATAGTTCAGTTTGAGCTGAAATAATATTTAATTTTACTTTTTATAAACGATGCAACAAATTTGCACTGCATTATTGTGTATAGTATGGATGGTATTTTCAATAGAAATGTAAACAATAACAATCTCGAGCTCGGCACCTACTCTAGTTCCGGTTAAAAAGTTTGCAGCTGCTTACTACATGTTATTCTGATAGGCGATGTTTTCAAACGGATAATTTTGTTTTCAATAAAAGAAATAAATTAGATAATTTCTGAGCTCAAATCTGCCGTATTTCATAAGATTATGGAATTCTGTTATTATGCAATTCTGGGGAGTTTGGAGTGAAAATTTGTTTTAGTTATTTTGTTATTTATTATTAAAAAAGGTGACATGGTTGCTAGATTTTGAATAACTCGCTTTTTTGGCAGTCTTGATTTGGCCTCTTTCCATTTGTTTATTACTGTTTGTTCGGGTTGCAAGCTGCGCACCATCTTACGTTTGAGTTAAAACTTCTAGTATTGTAAACACAATTATTGTTAGCATTGTAAGCATAAGTAATAAGTAATCAAATACATTGTTTGCAAGAATCTCAAAACACAATGATGCCAAATGGCTTTAAAATACAACTGGAAATTTAGGCAGTCCCGAGCTTGCAGCGTTCCCTAGTGTAGAAAACACCATCCATAAGTACTATTATGTATGAACGTTGAATCTATTTTGCGGGGAATGAATGAGAAAAAAAAATATTTTAATTCATCAATCATAAGTTGTTATATCATTGTTGTGAGGAGAAAAAAAAAACTTTTTACCCTGTCTTAATTTTAATATCTGAAAGTTCCCTAAAACGCTTTGATTGTCCGATCAAAGGGAAAAAGAATGCGCCCAATCAGAAGTGATCATGACATGACAGTGTGGGTGGGGAAAAATGAATATCGGTGCATACACGCAAAAATCCCTTCCTCCATTTGGAAGGGTGGCAGGGATCAAAATTGAAGGGAAAAGTATCTTTCGTGTCACAAAGATAGCACGTTATGCCATAATAACATTTTGACCAGCGAAAAGCTGTCACCAAAAACGACCGCGAGGTTCGGTACCACCAAAAAAGTATTTTTGGTATGCAGCAGAAGCACACGATAGTCGATATGGAATATGATTGGCTGTCATGCATCCCATGCGATCCTTCCCTTATCTGTATTTATTTATTTCTCTTATATTTTAGTCATTTTATTTTTTTTCTTCTTTGGATTGTTATCTCTCTTTTTATGCTGTCAACGAAACTTTGCGAGTGAGATTTAATCGGTGATTTGGGAAATATTGAAAATTTGATATCCCGCAGAATGATTTTTAAAAGAATTGTTTTTTCGTTGTTTTTTTGCTAGGAAATAGAATATTCATGGTTAGGAAATGTTACAGCTAGCTTGATAAATGAATATTCAACACAGTTGTTAAATTTTCAATAACGGATTTTGTTGGTACTAGAATAATAGTCATCAGTGGCTATTAAAATAGTTTATTTTTCCCAAAAAGTGCTCCGCGGAACCCTAGGTTTAGCTTGTTAAATGAATATTCAACACAGTTGTTAAATTTTCAATAATGTATTTTGTTGATACTAGAACAATAGTCATCAGTGGCTATTAAAACAATATATTCTCCCCAAAAAGTGTTCCGCGGAACCCTAGGTTTCCGTGGAAAGATAACTGGGGTCCCGAAAGTAAGGATATTTTTCAACCAGTAATAATTACATTCATACATAATCAGTAATCCATAAATTACTTAACATTTAATCATTTAAATCAACTTATTTGTGTCAATCGTAAATGAAAAGAAAGTGGCAAAATTTTGAAAAAAATCAATAAAATGCATTGAATAAATTACGAAAAGCATATGTATTCATATAAAATTCAATAAGAATTTATATGGAACAAAATTAAATAACTAAATAATTGCCGATAGATATAGGGGAATTGGAAATTAGAAATGAATGACATATTATTCAGAGCTTTTGTAGTAAGCGCAAATTCATTGTTACGCCCACTGTCACCTTTATACTTCGATTGATCCCATATAGAGGCTGTCACAGAATCATACAGACGATATTCTAAGTGTTTTATGATTAACTTTGAGCGCTATTGGGAGAGCAAATACATTTTTTTTTCAAAAACCTGTTTTATGCTAAGATTCCTCTAACTATTCATCGATATGGAATAATAATAAAAGTTTCTTGTTGAAGCATTTTTCTTTAAAAAAAAAAAAAACCCAAAACAACAAAAGCATTTTATTTGAACAGCTGAAGCATTTTCGGTTTTATAACCGCCAAAATTCAATTCATTAGCCTTGTAGTTTTGAGCTCAGCTTTGAAACCAAAGAAATTCCTTAATCAAGCTTTGGGACAAACCAGCCTACTTGGAAGACTTTTTGTTGGAACTAACCTGCTAGTAACCCACTAACTAGTTGTTACACGGAGAGAAAAACAACTCATCAGCACTGTAGTTTCGAACCCAACTCAGAAGAGAAGGGGAATTCTTGATCAAACATTGGAACAAACTTTCCTTCGTTTAGGACTTCGTTTTGATTGAATCAACCCGTATTTTGAAAAATGAAAAATTATGGAGGGAAAAACCACAAAACCCCCATGGTCAGTCTAACTTAAAGGGAATTTCAAACCATGATCCCTTTAGCACTGAAAATATTTTACGTCAGCACTCTGGTCGGTGTGAACCAGGAACAGATCACGATGAACCAGCCATCACTGTGAATGTTATTCTTTAAGTGTTTTCAGATTTTGATACTTGTAAAGAGTTAATTATTTTAGTTATGGGTGAATTGCATGAATTGCATGAATAGAATGAATTAGAGACAACGTTACTTGTATTAAACTGCGTATATTGATAACCACACATACAGGGTGGTCCCGAATCCATGGTATTAACTTTAAAGGTAGGTACAAGTCATTGTAACAATCATTTATTGTATATGGATGTATGGGTGCAAGTGGAGCGGTGAGACTCAAACACAAAAAATAAGAGACGCAAGGAAAGACAAAGTGTTTATTGAAAGCGTTGTTGACAAGTGTAATGTTTTATTTTGTATTATAACCGTCGTTGAACAGCCTACCCAATTCTTGGGTTTACGACTACTAATGTCCAACTCCATAGCCTTGTAATTTTGAACCCAATCCAGAAGACTAGGGATCAAGTATTGGGAGAAGTTTTGCCTTCGTGGAGGACTTTTTGATGGAACTAACCCGCATTTGCGTTACATGGCGAGGAAAACCACGAGAACCTCACACGGTTTGCCTGGCGGCAAGGGGACTCTAACCCATGACCCGTCTAACCATGAAGTGTAATGTTTACAATAGCTGATCAAAATTGCGTCCACCAGTAGTGATACGTGCTTGACAGTGTCGATGGAATGATTGGCGTACACTTTCAAAGATGCCTGGTATTTCACACACATGTGCGCACAAGTGGAGTCGCATAAACAAGATGTCTGTATAAAAAGAAATCGAGGATCCATAAATCGGGAGAACGAGGTGGTCAGCTACGCCCAATCCATCGCCCCCCCCAAACGTGGCATTCAGGTAAATGAACACATCAGTGCTCAAGTTGGTTGGCACCCCATCATACTGAAACAACATGCATTTACGAATGGCAATAGGAACATCCTGCAGTAGTTCTGGTAACATCTGTTCCAGAAAAATAAGATAACATTCGCCTCTAAGTCGCGTTGGTAGTAAGTATGAGCCAATTAAAAAAGTTGTTTACAATACCAGACCACACATTCACACAGAATCGTTGTTGATATGCATGTGGATTCTCGGTTGCCCACTCATGGGAATTGTACGCATTCAAGGCATCTTCGCGTGTAAACGTCGTCTCATCTGTAAATAGCACATGAGCTAAGAAGTCCGGCTGCAGATCACATTGCTGTACCACCCACTGGCAGAAGTTCAGGCGGAGAGGATAGTCTGCCGGATTCAAAGCTTGTATTCACTGAAAATGGAAGCGGTGAAAGCGATTTTCGTTTAACACTCTACAAACAGTCTGATGACTCACAGCTAAGTGATGAGCAACAGCTCTTGTACTTGATTCGGGTCAAGCAGCCACAACATTCAAGCTGCTTTCTTCCAGGCTTGGACAGCGTGCAGCTCTTCGTCGACCAGCTTCATGTCTGGTGATGAAGAACGAACCTGTTTCACGAAGTTGACGATGTAACCACTGAAAAATTCTGTTATCCGGCATTTGTCAATCAGAAAACTGCGCGTGCCTTACATGTAATGCATGTCTGCTTCTACAGCATACGTAAAGTCTTCCATCGTAGATGTCAGCACAATTGCGGATTGCATTTTCCCCTACTAAGAGGCATCAGGTTGAACGGTGTTTAAACATCTACTGCCCTCTACTGGCAACGCAACCAACCGATAACTCCATTTCTGTTTTCTTTTATTTGTCCTGTTTGCTCCTCACCGCGTCACTTGCCTTCATACATTCCATGCAATAAATGGCTGTTATTACGATGTCTTGTATCTACCTTAAGGTTTGCACTGTGAATTCGGGACCACCTTGTATACAGGATGGTAAAAGTAAGAAACAGATCGTAAAAAGTAATAGTAAAACATTTATATCATCAATGTTACTTTAAATCTACCTTATAAATAGTCCTACTAACTTATATTTTCCGCACTGTAAAAAATTCTGGAAAAAATTACGGTAATAAGTACCGAGACTCATATTGCCTATACTTAATACAGTGAAATTCATTTTTACTGGAACATGTTATGGAACAAAAATCTGTTATATCGTAATTTTCACAGTAACAAATGCCGTAAAATGACTGAATCACTTTAACTAACTAAATATGACTGTGAAAATTACAATATAACATTTTATGGTCAAAATCACTCTCACGGCAAAATGGATGATGCACCAAAAAAGTTGGTACTTTATCTCGTAATTTGAAAAGGAATTTCTTACAGCGCGGGTTGCTTTGATTTTGACAATTCCGTATTTTTATGCGTACAATAAATTGTCTTCATTAGACTTAAGCTTTCAGTAAAATTTAAAATGCCGAAGTGCAAACAACATAGATGTTTTGAACAGCAAATGAGTCAAAAGTTCCGCCAGATTTTTTTTACACTTACTTAGTGTTTGTTAATTTTTGAAACATGTTTTCAAAATAGCAAAAAGAAAATGTTAAAAAGATTGAGGTTAACCAAAAAGAAATTGTAATAAGTAATATTTTTACTAAAATATCTGGAGAAGTTTAAAAACTTCTGAAAAATAAAATAAATAATTCTGTAACAATGCAAGCATGTCTGTATATAAAATAACTCCCAACGAATTATTACGGATTATTTAGTTAAAAACTTTTCAAATTCAATAACTTATTACGTTGAGTATGCAATATTCAAATAATACCAAAAGTGGCATTTATTTGGTTTTCTAATAAAGTAAAGTAAAATTGCAGATAATTTATAGAAAGATACAAATAACCATGACAATATTTCTTCCAAAATGAAATGAAATTTGCAAGAAAGACATAAATAACAAACAACTAAAGATTGCCAATTCCATTCCTGACCAACATAATTCTCTTATTTTTTTTTCTCGAAACTAAATTAAATCATGTCATAGTAAGAAATGGCGATTCATTTATATGGAGTCATGTGATTAATTTAAATTTAGTTTATTTTAAGGTTAATTTATTGCTGAGCTTTTTTTTTTTATCTATAGCAGGATTGGGATGAGGCAATTTGAATTTTGAATATATATATACTACAACTTCATGAATAAATCTGGGTATTAATAATAACTACGTTCTTTGGTAAATGTAATAAATTATGCATATTAATTACATTAACCGCTTATTATTTATAATTTCCATTGAAATTTGATCTGAGTGATTAATTAGCCATAGGAAAAAAATCGGCTATTATTAATAATAACCGGGTTCTTTGGTAAATGTGATAAATTATGCATATTAATTACATTAATAGCTTATTATTAATAATTCCAATGAAATCTGGTCAGAGCCGCTACGCTCAGGGGATAGAGCGTTCGTCTTCTAGTGAGGTGAAACGGGGTCGAATCCCAGCGATGGCTGGTCGATACGAATCCGCATCCGGCTTGCACCGACCACAGTTCTGAAGTGAAATACTCTCAGTGGTAGACGGATCATGGGTTAGAGTCTATGGGTGCAGTCAGGCTAACCGTTTGAGGTTCTCGTGGTTTTCCAATCCATGCAATGTAAATGCGGGTTAGTTCAATCAAAAGGTCCTCCATGAAAACAAATTTCTTCCAATACTTGATCAATGAGTTCCCTTGTCTTCTGGGTATGGCTCATAATTGCAAGGCTACGGAGTTGAACATTCGTAGTCGTAAACCCAAAAATTGTGTCGGCTGTTCAACGATGGTTTTAAAATAAAATAAAAAATGAAGTTTGATCTGTGTGATTAATTAGCCTTATTTTATTGAAACTTCAACTCGTGCGTAAGTCTATCTATATGCTATATAAAGTACGCTGTAGAGGGTAGCAGATACGTTATATGGCATATAAAGTATCTCCAGCTTACTTACTTACTTATCCTCTACGTGCCTTGGGCACTTAAGGCCTCCAGCATATCCCTCCATCGCTCCATCGCCTCCCGTCTTTAGTAATAGATCTTGCTTCCTCCCAGCCAGAAATTCTACATTCTTTTAATTCGCCCAAAAACATGCGCTGGATGGTAAGTCTGGGTCTTCCTCTTGTTCTTTTACCATCAGGGGCCCATGTAAGCGCAACAGATGAAATTTTTTCTTTGGGCATTCTAAGGATATGTCCAAGCCAGCTCCATCTTCGTTTTTTAATTTCATCTTCGATTGTTTTTATTTTAGCTTTCTTTAATAGATTTTGATTTGATACTTTGTAAGGCAAGAAAATTCTAAAAATAAATCTTAAACATTTGTTTTGAAAGGTTTCTAATTTTTATATTTCGATCTTAGTCTGTTTCCAGGTTTCTGAGCCATATAATAGGTATCTCTATCTACTGTGATAATAAATCTGTTGTTGTAGAGATTGGTAGGTTTAAAAAAATAAAGGATTACGCGAAATACGGATTTTCACTTATGTTTCAATTTAATAATAATCAATAAAATAATTATCAATAATAAATAATTCGCAATGAAATAATAGCTTGCAAATTTCAATATTATTTTTTATGTCTATATTGTGATATCCAATGATGAGTGATAATTTTTAATTTTTGAACTAAATTTAAAAAAATTCATAACCATTTAATAATAACCATTTTTTTCTTCCAATTTTAATGCGAATATTTTACCAATGCTTTTTTAGGCTTTACAAATTTAGGCAGACGTGATATCTTGATTTTTCACTATATGATTATAAATCTCGAAATTTTACTTGTATTAAAAAGCGGACCGACTTTTCAATAGTTTTATATAAATGCAGATTCAAATTTTTCTTATCACTTTTACAATTTTAATATTTTTTTGTAAAAGTAGGTGCATCAAGAATATTCTTATTTGAAAAAAAATTACTCCATTGCATTATTTTTTTCATAGTTCAAAATTATAAATTTACTTTAAAGAATTGAGTAATAGAAAGAATAAAAATTACTACTCCCTATTTCGTAAAATAAACTAAAAACTAATTCTTTCTCTTCAACAGATCAGCAATTATAGATAAAAATAGCATACGATTTATCTTAAATACAAGTTTAAATAACAGAAAAATATTCTACTAACCATATATTTAAAACCATGTAAATCTTTTACTTAAAGTGTATCAAAAATATTAGATAAGCAAACATGATTTGATACTTTCATGAAAATTTAGAAATATCATTTAATTAATTGCTTCCCAGAGCAGCAATCTGCGATATTGTAACTCTGAAAAGAAACGGTAAAATCAGAGCCCTAGCAGTCTTCAGTTTATTCTTTTGCACCAATTTCGCTGATGTTAAGGGAAAATGTTTTTCAATCTAGGGATGTAATAAATTAAGCCATTATTTCTTGGCTTATTTCTGAAGAGCAACAGCTTTCATCATAGGGAAAAAGGATTTATTGAAGCTGAAATTGTTTTTCATCAATCAAATTCTTCTTCAAGAAAATATAGCCAAGAAAACAAAGTGCTTTCTTGACTAAATTGCATTAGCAAATTATTTTGTGTAATATTTCATAATATTAGATGGAACACAATAGAAATGACGAGAATTTCATTAATTTAAACAAAAACGTTATACGTATTTGTTTAGCAAAATATTTCTTTGAAAAGGCAGTTTATTTTTACTAACTCTTTGCGTTATTTACGATGTGCTTTATCCATGGGACATACAGTACTCGTATGTGATGTGCTTTAACTCTGTGGCATACAATATTCGTATATGATGTGATTTAACTCTGCGACTTATAGTACTTGAATATGTTGTGCAGGACGCGTATTGACAAAACATACCGTAGATTGTAAAGGGGTTGGCGAAAATATCTATCGGCGTTGAAGGAGCGTCTCGCAAATCACCAAACAGCTGTGTGCTTATGTTTTTGTTTTGTTTTCGGTATCACGTATCTATCATTCACCAAGTTATATATGGGTGTGACATTTCAGAGTTTCAAATAAGCTGATCTTCATTAGATTCTTCTGCATTAAATGAAATATAAAGCGTATTTTTTTGTTATAGCTCCGACATAATCGTTTGTATTTGTTAACATAATTGTGTTTATTAGCGTTTTTTAGAAGGTCGTAATAAAACTAAGATAAAAAAAATTATATATTATTACCTCCATAGCCCCCTTCTGTATTTTCATAACTTTCATTAAATGTATACGCGTATTTCGAGTAGTGAACTTCTTTACCTACTCATCCACTAATTAAAATTAATAATTTCACAATAACCTCTAATCCTTAATAATGAAATGATTATTACAATAAAGTTTGTTTACTTAAAAAATTAAAAAAAAATTTATTGTTCAGCAGTGACTTTGTTACTAATTCTATATTCATCAATTAAACTTAATGGTTCTGTTCGATAACCATTTACAATTTTTTTTAAATTTTATTTAAATTTCAGTTATTATGGAATTCCTTAAATATTTTTCGACGTAGAGATTATTTAGCAATAATGCGAAAAGCTGAAATTTATAAATGTATAATATTTATAAATGTTTAAGAGAATTATTAGCAGCTATTTTGTACTAATTATTTTAGTTGAAATGTTCATTATACACAGTTTTATAAAAATCATCGTAAAATTCATTGAACGATGGAGACATTGACATTTTAAAATGCAAGTAGAATTCAATAATCATTTCATTTTATAACTGTAAAACGGTAGATAAGTAACTTCGTTATAAAGTTTTACATGATACGAGAATATTATGCTATTGCTTTATAATGAAAGAACAACATTTTAAGTTCTAAACTTTTTGTGGAAAAGAAAAAAAAAAAAACGAAATTTTTTCCCTGTCATCGGTGTTAGCGATTAGAGAGTGTTTTATCGTATAAATGTTAAGTCAGTACTGTTCCATTTTAAATAAAAATGCATTTTGCTCCGGAAAAAAAATTACTTGAATTTGTCAATAGAAATTCCCTAATTATTGTAGCAAGAACTTTTAAATTTCTAATCAAACTTACCTCTATTATAATTTTGTGCAAATAATTATTATTAATAATATAAATGACTATTAAAAGGAATTAATTGAGAATGTTCAATTTTAATAAATTAACTGTTTACGCAATCAGATTAATAACTTTTTTCATAATTTACAAATGGAGAAAAAGTCTTTTACAGTTTAAAAGTGAAAAGAAAAATAAAGTTGAGATTAAATTTATAAAGTAAGCATAACTCGAAGGAGGTTGAAGTAAGGGCATTAAAATCAAAATTTCAAAAGAAAAAAAAATCACCTTTTAGTGTACAGTGAGCAATAAACGAAAAATCTAAAACTAACTTTTGATCTAATGATCAGATCTTTACGTTCTAGGACTCAAACTTTAGATTTAGAATTTCCTTAATTCCCTACCACTATTGTGGATATTTACTTTTCACCTAACTTGTAAAATTTTAAATTTTAGAATTTTTTACAGAATCACTCAGGCGAAGTGATTGTGTTTTATTTAAATATTATTTAGAAAGAATTTTTCTAAAAGTATTTCTTTTAAAATTTTAATCAAACTTTTGTTTTTTATTTATCTATAGTTATTGAAAGTTAAGTTGATGATTTTTAAGTTGAAATGAATGCCGCCCTGCTTTGCATATTTCAAATATTACTTCTAAAGAAATGTATAGCTTAACATTAAACACCCAGGACCTTACAATTGTAAATCAAACAATCACTACATTTACTTATTAAAAAACACTCTTATGACCTGATAATAAATTGATCTAAATCTTAAATGTGAGTTTTATAACATATAATTTATTTAAACTCAGCACATACATCTAACCTCTGTTGACGCCAATGTCTCAATTTTAAAATATAGTTTTTCTTTTATAAATTTTCTGATATTTTCATATGAAGGATAGTATTAAGTTCGAGAATTAAAAATCTGTGCCCAAAAAAGTTG
This sequence comes from Parasteatoda tepidariorum, assembly GCF_982258835.1. Lineage (NCBI taxonomy): Eukaryota > Metazoa > Arthropoda > Arachnida > Araneae > Theridiidae > Parasteatoda > Parasteatoda tepidariorum. The sequence continues at coordinate 43,134,704 of NC_141758.1, forward strand.
CTAAAAATTATAATTATTATTAATATATGACAACAGGAAGTTTTTAATTGAAGGTTGAATTTTTTTTTAATTATGTTATTTTTTAATTATATTTTTAATTACCAAACTCATATAACAGTATTTAGGAATCTATAAATTTATGTTACGTATGATAGTTGCATTATAACCTGTAAGCAATATGTGTAAATAAAATATATTTTTAAAATTGTGCATTTTCTATTAATTGCATTTATTATTCTTATATTGAAAAGGTATCAAGTTATCTATGACCTCCATAATGAATGAAGTATTTACCGACTTTTATATATATTAAGGAATTGAATCAATTTTTCACAAAGTTTAAAATCTCATCTCATTGCAAAAAAAAGTTATTTCATAAAATTATGCAAAAAAGTAATTTAATATATATTTTTTTTTATAATGAATGCTTCTAGTAATGAAACAAACGCTTTCAAACTTTATTTTAAAAATATTGATTATTTCGTTTGCAAGAAACTATTACTTTAAAGCGTGATAACATTTTTGAATACTCTATTTTTTTTCTAGTAAATAATATGTCTTTGTTAATTTCTAAAAAAATAATCTTTATAAAAAAGCTTACATTATTCTTTTATAGAGAATAATGATTTCATAGAAAATATCACTAAAATAAAACAGGTTATGTTTTCTTACAATAAAAGTTAAATAAAATTAATTCTTCAAAATAGCTTTTCAATAAAACATAGTATTAAAATGTTACGTTATTTTTTGTGATTGGTTCATTAATAAATTATTTTTATTTCTTCGCAAACACAATTCTTGTAAAAAAAATTTAAAAATTGAATCTGTTTTATCAAAAAACTAGATCGTTTTATAAAATATAAATTATAGCGCTTAATAAAATATGAATAGAGTGTATTTGTAAAGTGATCCTAACAATAAAAAGGTGTTATTTTCTTTTTTATTTTCTCTACTAAAAGGAATTAATGAGTTATTTTTATTCATAATGGCTAGTCGAGGAGAAGAAGAAAATATCGAATTACACTGCTTAGGTTAATGTAATTTCGTTCTCCCACCACATTTACGCGTAATCCATCGCCAACTGCACCTGCAATCGCCACGTTTACAATCTACGGTATTTTTTGTCAATACGCTTCAGGGACGTATAGTACTCCTATATGATGAGATTTAACTATGTAACTTATAGTACGCGTATATGGTGTGCTGCAACCCTGTGATATATAGTACTCGCATATGATGTGTTTTAAAGCTATAGCATTTCTAAACTCAGTGGCGCGACAGCCCATAGAGGGCCAAGGCCTACTGTGCCCATCTCTGTTTTCTTGATCTTGGGCTCTGGTGTGCAGGAGCAGATGTTCCGGCCAGGTGGTCAGCCGAACGCGGAACGCCCAGTGTTTAGTTCCCAAATATGCTTGGTACTCATTTATCGACCTACTGAAGGGATGAAAGGCTGAATCAACCTTGCCCGGCCCGAGGATCGAACCCAGGACCTGTGACACGACAGCGTGAAGCGCTACCGCTCAGCCACCGGGGGTCCTATAGCATTTCTAGAATGTTAAATAAAATAAAAGAACTACGTTCTTAAAATTACGTTCTTAAAACTACGTTTTCTACTTTCTTTTCTACGTTCTAAGTTAATATTTCTGTTTAGTCTCACATAAAGCTAAAACTACACAGAAAAAGCACTTTTGTAAATCACTTTTTGTGCTGGAGAAAGTTTAGGTGGTGATAAAAGTTAATTATGAAAGTGATCCGTCTTATATGTTTTCATTTGAAGTGTGACAAAAATAAAATTATTTTCTTCTTTTCAGATTGCTTGAAAATAGATAGAAATTCTATATTTTGCTTTAGTTATTTAAAAAACAGTTTTAACTTTTATCGTAATCATGCACAAAACAATACATGAAATTTTAAAATTTGAATTATATTGCAGTTTGCTATTGAAGATATTGTTGCAAACAGCCAGTTTATAATTCATAACTACTAGAAAAGCTTCTGATTTTAAATTTATCTATGATTCTACTCTATAATAATTATTAACACCTGGTGGCTGATTTGTAGAGCTTCGCGCTCCCGTTCAAAAGGTCCTGGGTTTGATCCTCGGGACGGACAAGGTTGACTCAGCCTTTCATCCCTTCAGTGGGTCGATAAATGAGAACCAAGCATGCTTGAGAACTAAAAACAGGGGGTTCCGTGTTGGGCTGACAACCTGACCGGAACATCTGCTCCTGCACTCCAGAGCCTAAGGTCAAGAAAACTGAGATGGGCATAGTAGGCCTTGACCCTCTATGGGCTGTCACGCCACTGAGTTGAGAGTTCAGTAATAATTATCAATCATTAAATAAAATTGTTTCCTGTCATGGCTTTACATAAACATTGCAATTGATGCGAAGTATAATTTTCCATTAAGTGCATTGTTTTTTCTTTTTTTCCTACATTATTTTCTAAAATCAAGTATACTTTAATATCCTAATTTTACTTTTTTTTTACTTTTAGTAAACTTTCACATTTTTATGCACCTTCTCAGATCTTTAAAATCCTAAATAGTGTCAGTCAAATTGAATTGTTGTTACAATTTATTGTTACAGCAGTCACGCTTTCTGCTATATTGTAACGCAAATGCATATGAACTGTATTCGATCATGATCTTAATGATTTCACTTGATAATATTTCAAAATTAATTCAAGGAACAGGGTCTTAAGTGCTTTTGGAAAATTGCAGAATCATTAAATTAAGTGTGAAACAAATGTTTAAAGCATTATTTCATAATTATTATTTTAGTTCCATTAATCAAAAGTCGAGTTCTCGTTGAGTATCGATAAATATGGAGGCAATTTTATAAAGTTATTTTAATTATTTAAAAATTATAAAAATTTTCTAAAGCTGAATAAAGTTCAGTAATTATATTTTTGTTTATTTCTATCGAGTTTCAATTCATGTATTTAACTTGTTATATACAATAATTTCGGCAAAATATTTTAGTTTGATATACATTTTTAAAATGTAACAATCGAAAGGTTTTAAAATAGATATAGAAAAACGTACATTTTGAAGTGTTAGCAATTAATTGATAAATTTTCTAGAAAATTTTAGAAATTTTCTTGTAAGATCATATTTGCAGTTGAGATACGTATCGTAGTATCAAATACATAATTCGTTAAAAAACTTAAATGGGCATTTTAATCATTAATTAATTTGAAACAAAAACTGATCAAAATAAACTGAAATAAAAAAAAACTGAAAATATAACAAAATTTTATTGGCATTTTAATGGCATTGGGTACTTTAATGGCAATATTTCAATTAAAAATAATATCGTAAAGATATTTCCTACAATTTATTTGACTTTTATAATGAAAAGTATTTTAATTTTCATATAATTTTAATTGAAAAAACTTCGAATGAAATAAAATATTTATGATATATTCCAAGTCTTCTTAATTAAAGTTTAATTAAGAGATAGTTCTGTTCAAAATCTATTCTCATATCTTATAAGTCATGTTTTTTATCTTTGTAAATGTATAACTATAAGCAGATTAAATTCTCTGCAAGAATAAAAATTAACTATATTTCGAACGAAATATTTTAATAAATTGCATTAAAAAGTAATACAATGTAGTTTTAAGAAGAAAAAAAAATAACAGACAGACCCCGTGTTTCCTTACCATGTTAAGGTTAACGAGTGCTTCGCGTGACAAAGTGATAGAAACGTTAAAAAGTATTAAAACAGAATTTATTTTTCCGTATCGATGAAAAAGTAACAAAATTCAAATCACAATCTAAACATGTTTATTTGCTAAGTTTATTTCATAAGGAAATCTTTATTTTTGTTAGGATATTTTTATCTTTCAATATTTATTTACAGAACTTTTAGTTCGAAATTAATGAGCTGAGCTCTTAAAGATTTTTTGTGTTGTATTAATGTCTGTTATATTTGTTTGCATTTGCATTTGAATTCATAATTTGATTTGTGCAATAATCAATGCGCTTTATAATAGATTCCTGTATGAGGTGTTTTTCTATTCTAATTTGAGTGTGTAGAGTAATTTTCTAATTTAATAGTTCCCATTGACTATAGTGTTTGTTTTCATAATTTTGTCTTGATGTATATAATGACATTTCTTATAAATTAAATGAATAAATGATAAGTGTCTTATTCATAATTTAATGTATAAAAATATATATAAGGTTTGACAAAAACGTTTGAAATTTCAGAAAAAAAATGGTTAAATAACAATTTATTTAATTGCTATTTTGCCATATTCAAACAAAACAGTCAAACCACCATAAAAAATGATGGTATTCAAATTGTTAACTGAGAGAAAAGTCGTCTATTGACTGTTTTTACTTAACACGGTTGAACAACCGGATTTTTATCCATGCAAACTAAGCCGACCGTATAAAGCCACTTAGCTCATTGCAGTTGGTATATATTATAGCTGAGAGAACTAATCTGTCAATCTCACGATCAGCTGAATGGGGTGTCTAATCTCAGCTTTCATACCGCTGATTTCAGTTCATTCTATAACCACGTGAATAGTTTTCAATGCCCTGCACTTCCCAATTGGTGATCCTAGACTGTTAGAATACGAAAATCTCATTCACGTATAGATAGTTACACATACCAGTAGGTTAACCCAAATAAATAGAGTACTTTCCCTTCTCTCTCGATAGATGGCACCACCAGATAAACTAATTTTTATCATTTTGAAATCATGCTAGTTGTAAATGGTTTCATAACCATGTAGTTTTGTATTCATGTTTTTTTTAATCCCTGCCGGTTGTTAATGGTTTCAAAACTGTAAAGGTAAGAAATGTTTCAAACCGTTAAATTTATTGTTAATTAAATGCACCGACCGCTGCCGTTTATTTTACCGTAATTTTAGAGTGAAAATTATAACAGTGTCTTTTGATACAAGAAAATGAGAATTTCTTTTATCTTTGCTCTCAAGTGTACTAACGAAGAAAATATTGTAGAACACAGAGTTAATCTTTGGTTGAAATATAATGTGTTGATTACGTATATTGCGCGAAATGATTGATAGATATAGAACAATCTACTAATAAATCGCTGAATAACAAAGGTGGATGCAAAGTACTTCATACTAATAAATCCATTAGTGATTTATTCATTATTTTCGGATATTTTGATTACTATTAACAGATAGCTTATCATTATTAACAGCTAGAGACTCCCTCACGCTTTTTACTGACCATTTCAAAACTCCTATCTTCCAACAGGGACAGAAACTCTTTTTCAAGTGCAATTGGAGTGATTTGTATTAGGTCACTACTTTAATAAGCCCTATTTTATCTTTGGACGTTTTTTTTGTGAAGAAATTTGGTATTAGGAAGATGATATTACAGAGATACGTGTACAATCTAGGTTTGAATCGTTCTAGAACTAGAAACAGCAACAAAAGCGTTGTTTCTTACTTTATTATACTCAGCTAAAATCTAGAACTTAAATATATTTAAAATATTACTTTCTTTAAATGAATTATTTAATATATAATTTATGTACACGTGTCATTATGAAAAACTGGGGTTCGATCCCCATTGGAGGCCTGAAGCCCACCCACTTAGCTTCAAATTAAGGGGAACCAGCTTATCAAGGGAGTAAAAGCGGCCTGTGCGTATTGCTAAACACATTGCCACAATCATGCAGTTGGTCACAATATTGAGGAGGCCTAACCACCATGACTCTCCTGGTCCACAACGAATATTTGTGGAAATACTTTACATGCGTTAAATTGAAAGTAGTATTAATGGTAGTAGAATTATTATAGGTTAATAAAATAACCTTTACAATAAAATTTGATTCTTTTTTTTTTTTTTAAATAGAGAGAATATATAAAGCATTTTATTACATTTTACTCAGAGAGCATGACAAATTAAGCTTACAAAAATATTTTATTTAACATAGAAAGATTGTTAAATGCAATAGGTCGAAACGTCAGGGGTCCACACAGAGTGGCTGGTATTAGAAAACTTTATCGCTTAACAACATCGCATTCCATTAAGGTAAATTAAATATAAATAAGTTAATGAGATATAAATATATATTAATTATATATAAATAAGTTATATATATATATATATATATATATATATATATATATATATATATATATATATGTATATATATATATATATATATATATATATATATATATATATATATATATATATATATATATATATATATATATATATATATATATATATATATATATATATATATATATATATATGGGTCATTCTCACAAAAACAGTCATTTTCATGTCCCCAGTATATTTTATGTTTGTTTTACAGCTTACGAAAAAAAAAATTCAGGGAAAGTGTCCTTCGGAATGCAAGCTAATAAAAGAATAAAAATAAAATTATCAATTTTTATTTTTTATTTATTTTAGGTAATTAAAATATACCAATATGTCATTCCCTCACTTGTCCCCACTGCTGATTTAAAAAAAGAAAAAAATTGTTTCTGAAATAAAATTTTTTTTTTTACAAATTCGTGTTTTTTATTTCAGAATACTGAAATATAGAATTCAGAAAATCAATTTTATATTTAATTTCTGATAAAAATATTAACACAGCACTATTTTAAACTCTGTCCCCAGTGTTTCCGCGTCATTCCCTCATAACAATGTTCTTATCACCTGCAATCTTCTTAGAATAAAAATATTTTAATAAAAACTTCAGAAGTTAACAACTGGCATCGTAGAACAAAATTGCAGTATGTTTCCATCTTCAACTTAAAGAAGCTTTGCTGTGGAATAAATTTGAATGAATCAAACCAGGTAAAATTTTTTACATTTGTCATTCCCTCATGTCATTTTTAGAGTAAAATAAAATACAACTTCATCGAGAAAGTGGATAATTATATGTGGCTTTCTTGTATGAATATAATTGTATGTGATTGACTTCAGAAATTAATTAGGCCTAACTGTTATTTTTAAATTTTATTGAATTCGTCATTCCCTCACTAGTGTATAAAGTGAGGGAATGACGCTGAAGTGAGGGAATGATTCAAGATGAATATATTATCAAATTTTTTTTTGTTCAATCGTGCCAGCCAATTTTATTTCCCAAACCTGTAAAAACTATTAAATATATAAGACTAAATTATAATATATATATATAATATATATATATATATATATATATATATATATATATATATATATATATATATATATATATATATAATATGGGTGACGTGTTGATAAATAACATTGAAATTAAATAAAACTTAATTAATTTTTTAGTATGTTGAAGTTTAATACTTATTGATTTGGAAATAATGTTAATTCCAATTGGATTATTTTTAAATGCGTACAATATTTGTTTATTGAATCTAATTAGTTAACTAAATGAGTCGTTCCTAAATAAATTAAAAATGCTTAATACATTGGATCTTATGGAACAAAATGAAAATTTAACGAAAAGTAATTCAATAATTTTTAAACCTAGCACTTATTGTAAAATTACTTCATGATATATAGGAATGTTTAAATAAATAGGAGTATTAACTACGAAAAATCAAATGTGTGAATTTTATGAAGTTCATACATATTAATTATTGTTTAGTTGCTACTGCTTTATTTTATAATTATCTAATGTGTGTATGATTACGATGTTAAACAGCAAGATTTCATTTATTTGAACCATCAAAATATTAATTTAAATGTAATATGAGCGGATAAAATGAAGCACTTAATTATTTCCTCATTTAATGTTTGGGTTAACATGTCCTAACGTGTTCCTTTTAACTACAATATGGTAAATTATTCTTGAAAGCTTTGAGTTAAAAATCAGACGCAAAAGAAAAATTTATCTGAAATGAATTTTTTTTTAGAGGGGAGGGTGGATTATAATTTTGCATTCATAAGGAAAAGAAGGCAATATGATCCCGTAAGTTTTGTTAGTTAGAGGACGAAAATTTAAGTCTTCTATGTTGTATTTAACTTTTATGCAGTTTTTTGTAAATCTGCACTGAGAAAAAGGCATGATAAAACTATCAGAATATCTTTTACGATCAGATCTGTGTTTCTGGCTCTATGGAAACATAAAACTGCGCACAGTACATGTTGCAATAACTTAGCCAAATGTGTGTGACCAGAACCGCGGTGGTTGAGGGGATAGAGCTCTCACCTCCCAATCAGGTGACCCCGGGTTTGAATCCCAGCGATGGCTGGTCTATCCAAAGATGTTCGGTCAGAGTCTCCTTGCGTCAGGTTAACCGTGGTAGTTTTCCGTTTTTTTTTCTTATCCATATAGCGCAAATGCGTGGTTTCTCCTCGAAAAAATCCTCTACGGTGGTAGATTTCTCCCATTACTTGAATCAGGAGTTTCCTTGTCTTCTGGATTGGGTTCAAAATGATGAGGCTACAGAGTTGAACATTGGTAGTTTTGAACTCAAAATTGGGTCGGCTGTTCAAAGACGGTTATAAAAAAAATGTGCGTAATCAGTTTTAACACTACGCTATTTTTAAGAATTTTAAAAATCAGCATACTTTAATAAGCATTAAATAATTCAATTACAACTAAATAGGGCATATTTTCAACTTTATTTAAGATACATAAACAAATCAACATTTAAAATGAAAGCAATACAAAGAAGATATAGACAAAAGAGTAGTAATAATTAAATAAAAAGGAGTATTCCATTAACAGTTTGCTTGCATTTCTTAGTCAATGGAATAACTTAGTTCGGTTAAATGCGAGGATTTAATTCAAGAATTCCTTGCTAAATTTAAGCATATAATTCATTATACCTTTCAGCGAATTTACCAGGTAAATTCTTTCTAGTTTAAATTTCTCGAAGTAGAGAATTAGGTTTCTAAAAGCATGAAGTTACGCGGATTAGAATGAAATTCTGTTGTGAATAATTTATGCAACCTTTGAATAGTTAAAATGCTCGATACATAAACTATAATCTAAAAATTATTCATTGCGATAGATTTACACATAATTTAGATAAGCAGGGAACAAATGAACACAGACATATCTTTTCATAAATACTTTCAGTTTTATCGTTTAATGTGTGCTTTTTTTTTCTAAGGAGCAATTTTATTTTATTTTATAACCGTCGTTGAACAGCCGACCCTAATTTTGGGTTTTCGACTACCAATGCTTAACTCTGTAGCCCTGTAATTTTGAACCCATTCCAGAAGACAAGGAAACTCTTGAATCAAGCGTTGGGAGAAATTTTGTCTTCGTGGAGGAATTTTTAATGAAACTAACCAGCATTTGCGTTAGATGGAAAGGAAAAACAAGAAGACCTCCCACGGTTACCCTGGGTACTCAAACTAAGACCCGTCTACCACTGAGGATAATTTACGTCAGCACTGTGGTCTGTGCGAGCTGGGTGCGGAATTCGTATGGACCAGCAATCACTGGGAGTCGAACCCGGCTCACCCCACGGAAGGCGAGCGCTCTATTCCCTAAGCCACCACGGCTCGCTGCGCAATAATTGCCATATTCCATTAATATTTTGTGCCCTCAAATTGCCAATAGTTGGAGAAATCATTTTAATGAAACGGGAAAGGATGGAAATGTACGCTGTGCCGCGAATCTGTGACTATTCTCATCTAATTTCAAAATTAGTTACAAATATCGTCAAAAGATGGCGTTGCTGACTCAAAAAAAAATTTTTTTTTTTTTTTTTTTACTACATGCTTTGATGATTGCATGGAAACTTAAATATATGCACAGGTAACTGTTAATTTTGTCTTTAGATTGCATCTTGTTGTTCTGCAATTGGTAAATACTTCAAAACATTACTTTATAGCTTTTCTCTTTCAGCAGCGTTATCTGTCGATAAATTTTGTAAACAAATTTCAAGGTCTATTGAGAATAGATTTTCCGTTTACCTAAGTCCAACGCTACAAAATATATATTTCTGAATCCTTTCTTGTTGTTTTAATTAACTTTGCAAAACGTCACTTTTGGTTGGTTTTGAATACCCAATAAATCCCTACTATGTTTTACCAGTTTGCTCAGAAATGTATGGAGTATTTATGCGATAACTTAAGTCTTAAGATAAATACAGGTACAATGATTTCCAGATACTTCAATTATGTATCCCACTTAATAAGTTTTTTGTGTGTCATGCTTTGTTTATGGCAATGTCAGATCAGTTTACACAGCTTGCATAATGTAATTTGAGTTTAGCGCAGTACAGCAGGTTTTGGCTCTGAGTGTGCTATTTTGCATATATTTCGCATCCTTTGCTTTAACTTTATAAAAATAATGCTGTGCAATATTATACTCGTAAAGAATAACAATTTTATATGTACTTGAATATAATATTAATTATATTTGTTGAATATAATATTAGTTATATTTGTTAAATATAATATTAGTTTTCGAAAATATAAAACAAAAATATTTATTCTGATAGGTAAAAATTAAAGTATAAGTTTGCATAAGTATGAATCAAAATATAATCTCGTATATGAGGAAAACAAGATATTATTGTTCAAGTTTATGTTAAATAATTTTACTATTTACATTAAAAACTAAGCTTTATACAAGCTAAGCCTCAAGTAACTCATTTTATTCTGGGGAAAGTACGTCTTTGAAACATTCTTCTTTTTATTTAAACGAAAATTTATTATATTTATCTAGAAAACCATTTTATTCTTAAGGAGAAAAAATACACACACTCTGTTGTCGTATGTTTTGAATAATGTTTGGAACACTTCCAATTAAAAAAAACTTCTCAACTTTAGTTTATTGTATTACCGAGTTTTATTTCCAGAATTTTTAGAGAAAACTTTAAGATAAAACTATTTTGCGAAGTTACAAGTTTGCATTAAATAGCAGTTCTTTCCATTCTCTGCTTAGGTTAAATTAATATATAAAACTAAATTATAGCAATAATTAAACTATTGAACGCTAATCTGTTCTAGTTGCATGTATAAGATTATATTTTATATTTAATACACCATTTTTTTACTCTATGCAGTGGAGCAATTATTTTTGAAAATTGGATTATTCAATATTCTTCTATTAATATTCTTCTTTTTAATATTCCTTTTTTTAAAAATTTATTTTTAACTTTAAATTTAATAACCTATTATTAAGGCTGTGATGCCAAAACTTCGCAATATGGCTGGCAAATCAATTTTTACCGTAAAATTTTACGGAATAAAAACTGATCTACCAATTTTATACAAATATAACAATATTTATTTAATTGCAGTGATTCAGTAAATTTACAGTAAATATTACTGTAAAAATCACCGCATGAAATTTTACGATAAAAATGAATATTACGGTAAAAATGAATTTTACGATAAAATAGATTTTATGGCCATCTGTCTTAAAATTAGTTGAAGCTGCCTCTTTCACTTAAGTGATTGTTTAAATAAAACTTTTCTCATTAAAATTGTTTCATACTTTTTTAAATAAATTAAAATAAAGTTTTTGTAGTCAGAATACTTTTCTTTCCGAAATTTATTCGGATCGTATCGAAACGAAATAGGAAATTGAATTTATATCGAATTTCATAGTTTAAAAAATTAACAAAACTTTTCACCACGAGAAAGACATTAAATATATATTAGTGAAAATTTCGTTTAGAAATCATCGGTTCTCCAACAACTTTAGGATTACTATAAAATGATTGCAAAAGGGAGTTGTATGCGAATCTCAAACTGATTTTACCCCGCATAAACTGAGATATAGACAGTTAAATTTTATACCAGAAAGTCATTTCTGTCTCAGATATCGATCGATAGTTTGATGCGTTATTTTTCAATCAAAATGCACAAAAACATTTTATTTTAATTTTAGCTCATAAATTTATTTTAATTTTTTTCTTCCTAACATCAACTTATTAAACAGCAAATAAAAAAAAATTAGAAACACAATTGTATATATCTATTCTCTTCAGTTTTACATAAAAATGGAAAAATACAAAAAAAGTTGATAAAAAGTGTCAAAATAAGAAAAAAAAAGGAAAAAAAATTGAAATGTAAACTTGAATGAATTTTAAAACAAAATGTACACCGAAGAGCCATTACATTATGACCACCCTCCATCTATAAAAATGAGCTCGCTCACGTTCTCATGGTTTCTCGCCCAGGAACAATGTTTTCATGAGGCACATTAGAACCCATAATCCGCATAGAACAATTCCTGACTTCTGCAAGCTACTTGAACATAGTTGCAGACCAGGTTCACCCATTCATGGCAACAGCTTTTCCTGCGGGAGATGGTGTTCACCAACAGGATAGTGCACCATGTCATAAGGGTCGAATCGTCGAGGAGCATTCCAGTGACTTTCAAGTCATGTCTTGGTCCCCAAATTCACCTGACCTTAATCCAATAGAGCATTTGGGGTCCTACTTGGAAAACCAAATTCGAGCTGCCACGCTACCCCCTCGCAATGTGAGGGAATTGCAGGACCAGTTGGTGAGCGCTTGGTACCAGATACCTCAGACTACCTATCAGCACCTTGTGGAATCAATGCCACGGCTGGTGCTAGCAGTTTTGAGGGCTAAAGATGGTCCTACATGTTATTAGCAGGGTGGTCATAATGTCATAATGCAATGGCTCTTCGGTGTGTATATATATATATATATATATATATATATATATATATATATATATATATATATATATATATATATATATATATATATATATATATATATATATATATATATATATATATATATATATATATATATATATATATATATATATATATATATATATATATATATATATATATATAGCCCAATTGGGCAGCTCAAGTATCATAAATATAAAGTATTACTATTACTTAATTAGACTGATGTTTTTTTATTCAAAAAAATATAATTAAAAATCACAGCACAACATTACGACATGTGATTATGGATGATGGTGAACGTTTCGAAAATATTGATTTTATATTAAACAAAAAAGACGTAATTTTAAGTTATTATTCTCTGACTTACACTGATAGTATCTGTTGCGCCATTTTTCTAAAATACTTCGAACTAATTTTATACTACTCTGTCACATGAATTTTCAGCAATATTTTTTTCAAATTTAACCGTTTTCTTGTTGAATAATTTTTGAATACCATCAATCTAATATGGAATACTCGTTATCTTACTTTTCATAGTGACCCAAAAAATGATTTATCAGAGCTTTTTAACGATTGCCAAATAAACAATTAATCTAAATAGGATAAACTAACCAGTGAAGGAAAACTTAAGCTTCGCTTGTCTTTTAAAAAATCATATTAATTTCAAAATTCGTAATTGCAGTTAAATGACAGAGTCAACATATTTGTTACTAATTGCAAATTATGCAAAAAAATTGTAGAGAACTTACATAATATTGTTTTGAAGTTTTGGAGGTTCAAATAACAAGTAGTAAGAAGACCCAGTGAAGGAACAGCTCTTACCAGTGAAGGGACACAAAATTGCCCAGTAAAGGAACACTTAATTTTGGTTATTTTTTAATGCTCTTTATGACTTTTTTAGCCATACAAATATATAAAAACAAGACTATTTTTGAAATTATAACATACAAGTACTTGTAAAATGCTAACTTTTTTCTGTAATCATGAACTAGAAATTAAAGTGATGTTAAATGCAAAATAAATAAAAAATCATTCTTTCTTATAATTTGACAGTCACCGATCTAAATCATTGTGTCATCCGATGCTGTTTATTATCATTATTATTTTATCACCTTTTTGTTTACTCTTTTTCCTCGTATTTCTTGAAGTTTTTTTTTCTTTTTTAAGTATTTTTTCTTTCTTTTTCGTCTTCATATTCTCTTGTTTTAACTTTTTTTTAGATCTTTCAGCCTCTTGAAATTTTTGCCATTTCTCTGAAGTTAGTGCTAAAGGTAATTTATTCGTTTTTCTTCTTATTTGACTTTTCTTTTAATCATCAATATTTGGCCAATTTAAATTGTTCTTCCAAACTTCTTCTGATTTTTCAGCAACATTTCTAGAATGCCTTTCTCGAAAATAGACGGGGGAAAGGTGCCTTGAAATTTGAGGAAAATCCATCTCTTGTTGACTTATATTTAGAGGATCTTTAGAAGTACTGATTTTACTTATAGAATCTTTTCTTTTTTCAAATAAGAGACGATCAGCATGAGGACTCATTTCAAATTCGATATCTAAGATGCATTCATTATCAATACTAGCTTCAGTTCCTAAGTTTGACTTAACCAAGTGGTCTTCTTTTAATACGACTTCTTCCATATTGAAAAAAGTACATGTTTGGACATTTTCGAAATTAGACTCTTCAGTCAATGCTGCGTTAAAAATTTGCAACAGATCTTGAAGTATCAAGCTTCTGATGAAATTGAGTATCGTTTCTGTTTAACTCTGCTTTTTGTTGAGGAGCTTGCTTCTAAATTCTAACATAGTAAATTAGTTTTTATAAATTATATAATCACGTTGCTATCCTATAATGATAGCTTATTAGGAATTCTTGGTGCAAAAGCCAAGCTAAGAAATGTTCTATTCAAATTTTTATGATTATATTTAATTAGTTTTCAATTTGTAAACATAATTCATTAGATTACCTAACATTTGATGTAACTACACACCCCATTAATAAATATAAATTATAATTTTTTCATAAATTAAGCTATTAAATTAACATTTTGAACTGAAATTATTTCAGGAATTATTCAAATAATTTTTTATAAAATTTTGGTTGTCCTCTATATAGCAGAATTACTTATCCTAGAGTCATGTAAAATCATATTTAACACATTACTGTTCATTCACTGGAAGTATTCCCAGTGAATGAACATGCCTGTTTCTTCAGTGGTTAGAAGTGGTTTTTTTTTGTCTTTTAAACAGAATTAGGATGTATAATATGACTAAAAGTACAAGAAAATTAAAAAATTTCTTTTATTTTCATTAACTGTGAAAAGAACCCTGCAAAGGAACACTTGTTCCTTCACTGGTTAGAAGTTGTTTTTTGTCTCTTAAACAGAATTTTGATGTATAATATTTCGAAAAGTACAAGAAAATTAAAAAATTTCTTTTATTTTCATTAACTGGGAAAAAAAAACAAGTAAAGGAACACTTGTTCCTTCACTGGTTTTTCATCGTTTGGTGATCCAGTGAATAAACACCCCCTTATCTCAGTACTTTATTATGCTATGGTACTTTAAAAAAATAAAGCGTAACTTCAATAAATCTATTTTGAATTCTCTTTTTCACAGTGAGAAAAATAAGACTATTACATGCAATTAATTATACTTCAAACATATAAATACAAATACTCACCTTATAATTTTTTCAACGAAGCAAGGTGTTGCAGAGACAATAACAAACTCAAAAATTTTTCCAGAGAATTCTATTTGACCAGGTAATCCAAAACATTGCTAGATGACTTCCTATTGTTTGGCAGTAAGCTATTGTTACCAATCAATCTGAAGAAAAACTTTCAAATTCTTATTTTCAATCAATATATATGAAATGTTCATTCACTGGGTAGTGTTCCTTCACTGGTTGGTTTACCCTATCTAATAATTTAATTCGTTGCATATATCTAATAAAACGGAGGAAAAAGCCATTTTAAAAGAGATTTACTTTTGACTAACTTTGCAGGAAAATGAGTAGTACAAGAAATAAGATAGAGAAGTATTATTGCTCATACGCGCTACACAAAATCATGAAATTCTATTCTTGCCTG
The DNA here is from genome assembly GCF_982258835.1 of Parasteatoda tepidariorum. Taxonomy (NCBI): domain Eukaryota; kingdom Metazoa; phylum Arthropoda; class Arachnida; order Araneae; family Theridiidae; genus Parasteatoda; species Parasteatoda tepidariorum. The sequence goes on from NC_141758.1 coordinate 43,150,380, forward strand.
AATAAATGAAAACCAAAAACCTGTCAGACAAAGAAAAACATATCAAATAGGGTGTTAAGTCGCCTCTAACAGCTGCACAATTTTCGCATCCGTGTTTCATATTGTTTACTAGAATTCTTATCAGTGCCTGAGGCAACCGCACCTGTTCTTGTACCGAGCACCCTTGACACACGATAGTCGTTTGAGCTGGTCTTCTCGCTGCAAATACGTGCCCAAGGGCGTTATATGCTTTCTCGATAGGATTGATGTCAAGGAACATAGCAGGCTACTCCAATTGTAGAATCCCATGATAATCTCTCCTATGATAATCTCTAGAGCATCTCGACCATAGTGAACCTTTCAGACAATGTAAGAGAAGGACGATATCGACATTCGGGTTCTTACCAGATAAGAACAAGTCTTGAGTTGCTGTCCGGCCTAAATCGCGACTTATCACTAAAGAGAACCTTCCCCCAATCATCCCTTGTCCAAGACTAGTGTCATGTGACGGTTCATTTAGTGGTTCACAGTCATAGGGATACAGAATATGGGGAACCTGGCATACATGCTACCTGCTTTACGCTTCTGGACAACTGTGAGTTCCTGTTGCATGATATATATATATATACATATATATATATATATATATATATATATCATGCAATGCGTCGCTGTCACGGGTTTATCCCTTTTGGCTAGAAGCTTCAAATAACGGTCTTGAGCTGTTGTTGTTGCCCTTTTGCGTTTTTCACCAGGTCTGTGATTGGTCCTCCAACTATCCGCCATCTTGTGACGAATGGTCATTCTAGCAATGGGTAAGCAAAGAAATGTAAAAAAGAAGGTTTTGGCTGAACTACAACGTTTTAAAACATCCTATCACAAAAGCTTTGGCAAATGGGATATCTCCACACAAATGCGATCACAGCACCACTGCCTTACGAGATCACAGGCCTATGCGTAGCCTATGTGTGTCGCGAAGAACTTGACTATCTTCTGATACTTTATTCTCGTATAGGCGTAACTTTGTTCCTCTTTTTTAACAAAAGTTGTTTCTCTTTTTAATTGTTTTCATAGGTGTAATTAGAATACTCCAGTTGATTCAAAACTAGTGAACAGAAGGGAAATATTCTTAGTGGCTGACGGATCACGGGTTAGAATCCTCTTGCTATCGGGCTCGTGATTTTAAACTCCATGCAACGCAAGTGCAGGTTAGTTCCATTAAAAAGTTTTCCACGAAGGCTAGTTTGTCCCAATTCTTGATCCAGGAGTTTCCTTGTCTTCTGAGCTGAGTTCGAAATTACAGGGCTGCAGACTGGATCATTGGTAGCCGTAAACTCAGAATTGTGTTAACTGTTTAACGTCGTTTATAAAATATAAAAATCAGGGAGGATATTATTGCTGTATTAGTAAATCAGGAGAGTGTGTTTTAAATTATTCTTGAATGCATTTTTTTCTGTGAACTGGAGTATAACTCTGTTGGAGAGTCCATTTTGAATTTTTAAATAATAATATTTGTGGCTAAAAGAACATAAAATCCACTAAATTAAGAATTTGATGCCTTAGGATTTAAAATATTAAATTTTAACCTTTATATTAGTTAACATTTGTCATTTTGTATGTAATAAAATCAGTGATTAAAAACTATTCTATGAATGCATGCATTTAATATTTTTTGAGCGCTTGAATAAGCATAAAATTTAAAGATATTTTTTGCATACACATGAAGCTTTTTCAAAGTCTTGTAATTTGCTTTTTCAGAATATTTTAAATCCACCTAAAAATATGAAACCTACTTTTAATATGATTTTATTTTTCGTTACATTTTTTAAACGCAACTAAAGGTCTTCCACCTTAATCGAGTTATTTATTTTCCTTCCTAAGAAGCCCATCTATTTGAATTTTCATAAGCTGCAAACTGTTATCTTTTTAAGATATTAAAATTAAAATTACCTTTTCTTTTTCGGTATTTTCTAATAAAGGAAAGCACTTTTTCTACATAAAAAAAAATTGCTAAATATTTCATAAAATAACACGAGAAATCTTTAAACTTTAAAAGTATAAGACAACAAAAAGTCGGTTATAAATTTCCTCCAAACAAAGCTTTATCTTTTCACGCGGTCGAATAAATAAATATGACGAAAATTCATAGAACAAAAGGAGTTTTGAGCATTATTAATGGCTACTGCATACAAGTCAATTTTCCTTAATGTAATAAAATTAAGCATCCAAGTAAACGACTTTAAAAACCAAACCAGACAAGCGTCCAATAGTACTGGAACACAATAAGATTAATCTTCTAGGAATTTATTTAACTTTTTGGATCCTGTTCGTCTTTTCGTCAACTAGCGGCATAATCTTCTATTGTTTCTCCTAGGACCCTTTACCATAAATCACAGCAACAAAACTCTAGGACACATTCTCCACTAGCAAAACTCATCGATAAGACGATGTGTCAGAAGACGGGAATTTATTTATGTACATTTTTCTCGTAGTTTACCTTTTTCCATAAATCACGTGACTCGAGTAAAATCGAGAGAAAGGGGAGGAGTGTGTGAATGGATCCTTTAATATTTCACATATTTATCACTTTCACTAATCTGTTTTCGAACGTTGTGGGTATGTACCCTTTGGATGTTCGGTTTTTACGACCGCCATCTTCTAGTCGGCGGTGACGTCGTAAAAAGAAGGTCTGTGGCTGTTTTTTTACTTTCTCTATCACGTTTAGGGCTAGGTTTGTGTGAATAATCGTGATTTATGGCTATTTCGGTAGGCTATAGCTGCCTACTATTTATAATTTTCTCAAGATAGCTTGTGTGATGAAGTGGTACTATTTGTGACAAATAACCAATTACTAGTTCGGAATTTTTTTTTTTATGGGGTGTAGATATTTCTTTTAGAAAAACGATTCTATTAATAAAATGTATTTAAAGTAACCTGGGAACACAATTTTATTTTATATTAGATACTAGAAAATATATTTTTTACAACATTAGTTCTATAGAAATAATATACAACGCGTTCTGTAATAGCCAACTTTGATATATATTTTTAAATTAGTAAAAATCTTTAAAAAAAATTTTGATCCTGCTCAATATTTAGCAATTTATTCTATCTCTGTTTCTATTTCATAAACGTTGCAACATATTAAAAAAATTATAACGTCGAGCAGTGAGGGGAAAAAAAGAAAAACCAAATACATTAATAATTTTTGATTCAGCTATCAGATAATCATACATAGAATCTATAGAAAGATAGAATCTATAATAGGATAGAATCTATAGTAGAATATATAGTAGAATAGAATCTATAATAGAATCTATAGTAGAATAGAATCTTTAGAAAAATAGAATCTTTAGAAAAATAGATCTATAGTAGAATAGAATATATGGTAGAATAGAATCGATAATAGAATCTAAAGTAGAATAGAATCTATAGTAAAATAGAATCTATAACAGAATCTATAACAGAATAGAATCTATAATAAAATCTTAATGGTTCCTGGGACTTATCTTATATGTTTATTAATCTGTGCCGAAGATATTAAGTTACAAAAAAGACAAGAACTTTTTTCTCTCTGGTTATTTATTCCTTGCTTTCAACGAATATTCGTTAATGAGATTTTAAATATTGGGGGAAGGAGTTATTCCAGCAAAAATGATCTAATAGTTTAGTCAGGAGAACAGGAGAAGTATGGAATAATTTAAATTTTTGAAAGTTTGGAAAATTTAATGTTAATTACTTTCTTTTCATGTCTCTTTTTTTGTCATGGATGTTGAACTATTTAAAATAATCAAAAACTCGCTTATCTAAAGATAATTTCATTTAAAAATGTTCGTTAAAATGATTTATTATTTTTTCTTAACATGGTAAGTATGGAAGAAAATGGTTATTATATAAAAATGTGTTATAATGCGTAATACATTTGAGTAGTAAAATGTGGGGGAAGGCGTTCTACCTAGTCTGAATGGAAGTATTTTCATATTTACTTGGGTAAAGATTATAATAGAAATGCAAGAAATTTCTTATTGCTTACAATTTGAAATATTTAGTATAATAGTAGTAAATTTTTTACACCCTTACAAAGTATCCCACAGTACAACACCATATTGTACCCCGGGATGCAGGATATTGTAACTTGGTACTGAAAAATTGACAAAATACAGCAAATAAACCTTATTCATATTGAAACGGCTCACCGGAAATTTTGGGTTCGAAATTACAGCTCATTTTCCCCTTTTTCGTAAGAAAATACAAAGCAGAAAAGTAAATTTAACCGAATAAAAGCAATGTTAGAAATTTCTCGGAAAAAATGGTTAAATAACAATTTAGTGAATGGTTAATTTACCATATTTAATCAAAACAGTCAAATAACCATAAATAAAATGGTAATCAAACTGTTAAAATTGAGAAAAACTGCTAGTTAACTGCCTTCACCTAATACGGTTAAACAACCAAAATCTTATCTCACCAACTCGAACCACCTAACGAAGCTACTTAATTCTTTGCAACAGAGTACATATCATAGCCGAGCGGGCTTATCTGTCATTCTCATGACCGGCAGAACTGGAGTTCGAGTTCTAGAGTTGACACCACAATATTTCCCCCATTCCCTTCAACACATGAAGAATTTCCAGCTTGCGGCACTCTCTAGTGCCTATTACTTTACGGAATGCCGAGCTCCTATGCCTAGTTAAATAATAAAATATTTTTTACTTTTATGAAAAATGCTAGTTGTAAATGGTTAAAAAACTGTATAGTTTTGTATTCATGGTTTTATAACTGTACTTTTTGTAAATGTTTTCAAAACCATAAAGGAAAAAAATGGTTTTCACCGTAATTTTTACGGTTAATAGGATGGACAGACAGCTGCCAGTTATTTTACCATAATTTCAAAATGAAAATTTTAACAGTGTGGGTTTTATATCATGCTCTAAGGTATCATGATGATGTAACCAAATTTTACCACATTTACCGAATTTCCATATTAATAAATAATGTTAAAGCCATATTATAAAAACATACTTTTTTCTAATGTATTTAACAAAAAACATTACCAAGGCGCCACCGAAAAAAATTACTGAGATTCTGGTGTTTTCATAGAACCTAAAACAGGGATTAATTTTATCATATTCCGGTAGTTTTGACAGTACTTTTTTTCTCTGAGTGTCGTCATTTAAAGCTTAGAGTTTATGATACTTAAATACAGCATACAAAATTTGACAATGAACATAATTAGAATGCAGTAATTAGAATAATTGCGGTAGCGCATCGCAATCCCGTACCACAGGTCCTGGGTTCGATCCGCGGGCCGGGCAAGGTTGACTCAGCCTTTCATCCCTTCAGTGAGTCGATAAATGAGTACCAAGCATGCTTGGGAACTAAACACTGGGAATTTCGCGTTCGGCTGACCACCTAACCGGAACATCCCAAGAGGCCAAGGTCAAGAGAATTGAGATGGGCACAGTAGGCCTTCGCCCTCTATGGGCTGTCGCGCCAGTGAGTGAGTGTGAGTGAGTAATTAGAATAATTAAGATATAAATTTATTTGAATGCGTTTTGAAATTTATTACAATTTCTGTCAGATTTCGTGCAATTCGTATACAATCTACTATAATTTTACATTTATTATTAGATTTTGGTTTCACGAAATTTTGAATATTTCAATAAAATGTTTTGCTTCAAGTTTTCTTTTTTGAGAAATATTTTTCTCATCACTGTGCACAGATAACATTTTTATTTGAGAATATATTCTCAGGATAGAATAGAATCTATTTTTATTCTAGATGAAGGATTGAAAGATTATTGGAGGAGTCGTAGATTCGCCTGTAGGCCACAAAGTTACAGACAGGCCTTCAGAGTTTCGTGAAATAAACAGGCCTGTTTTCTTTTCACTGCTTCTGAAAACGGTTGATGAAGAGAGAATTGAAAGTTTTTGACAAGACGAAGAAACCCATATTGCTAGAAGATTTCCTTTCCTTTTTTTGTGTATTTTTTTGTTCGAAAATTGATAGACAGAGTAAATATATAGTCAACGAAGTTTTCGAAAGTGAATGCTTCAATAAAATAACATGTTAAGTCCAACAATAAAAACATAAAAATGTCCAATTTCTTTTCAAACTTTATATGAAAATAATTATGCTATACGTCATAATATATCTTGTTTTTTTAATTAAATTTCAAACATTAAGCTTTGGAGAAATGATAGATGAAAGTAAGGATATTTTCAAAAAGTTAAAAATGGTATAGCTTTGCAATCACTCTTCAACGGTTTTTAATCCATATTACTTTTAGTATTATTTTAAATTTAAAGTTACAGCCTGCATTTTTTTAGTGTTGCTTTTCTTGTGCAGAACTTTGTTAAATAAAGACTAAGAAAAAGGTGTAAAATTTGTGCAGATATAATTTCATTATAAGGTATAAAATTTGTTTTTCTTGTGCAGAATTTGGTTAAATAAAGACTAAGAAAAAGGTATAAAATTTGTGCAGATATAATTTCATTATAAGGTATAAAATTTGTTTTTCTTGTGCAGAACTTGGTTAAATAAAGACTAAGAAAAAGGTTTAAAATTTAAGAACCAAAAAGGAAAGCTCTTAATAATGCAGTAAAAATAGGGTTAAAACCTGACATAAAAAAATTCTACTCAGAAAAAAAAATTCTTTAGCACCTATTCTTTTAGTGAGTTGCAAAAAGTTGCATCGAGCTTCGATAGATGGAGAAATTGTGTTACGCGAAAATTTATACATACTTACACAAAATAGCTTAAATGATGTAATGATTTAATGAGCAAAAGGTATAATATTTAACTTGTACTTAAATACGAATTTGAATTTGCTATCCAGAGAAAGGAGCTTTTGTTTCCAGTATATTTCGTGTTTTGAATTTAATTAAACTAAACACGAGTCAAGAGAACTAATAGTTCAAATTTGAATGGGCAATGTATAAAAAAAATGCTATTCTTGACATGTATTTAAAATACTTAACCTAAAGACTCCTTTAATTCAGCGTAAAAAATACATCGTAAATAATATTTTATTTGTCTAAATAGGTACAAGTCTAACTTTCTATTTGTTACATGAAGTCACCCCTTCACAGTTTATACATTATGGTGATTTTATGCATCACGAATTTAATTTTATAATTTTTTGACGCAAAAAAAAGCATCGAAAAGAATTCCTCATTTATCGAGATAAATTTTTTTTCCCATTTATACTTCCGATTCTCTCACACTCAAAAATCCTAAGCGTAAGTTCATGCAATTTCTTACCACTCACAGAGAAGAGGGTATTAACAGTTTGTCAATGTTTTGATTTATTTCAACATGTAAGGGATAATTATAACTTCAGCGTTCTCTTTACTGTGCTACAAAGAAATAAATTACAATATAAATTTTAATAAATATGAATAATAAAAAAGACTAGTAAATTTTAGCTTTAATTTTTCTAACAATGCAAACATCCATTCTGTAAAGTAGTCTTCCTTAAAATAAAATTAAGATGATTGATAATGAAGTTTTGATAACACTTAGTTCCTTAACGATAGAAGAAGGGGATTTTCATCATGGCTGGCAAATGTATTCAAATAATTCATCACCATTCACATTGATGCTTTATTTCGAAAGATACTAATGCATGTATATATCCCATAGCAATGTTTTTTGTTTTGGAAATATGCCTGTGAGCTAGGTAACACAAGAGGGCGAAAATACACAATAATTAATTTAGAGATTACATGCTATAACCCTTTGACCCTTTGTTTTTATTAATCTTATTTGCATAATTTTTTCTTTATTTTGTAGATCAAAATGAATAAAAAATATTATATTTAGCATTTTTATACTTTATGGTTATGAAATACAGGATGAAACATGAGCGTCTTTTTCTGGTTTAAAGGAAAAATCTTCCAAACACAGTTCACTTCAAAACAATACTTTTTGAAGTTTACACACATTTGCAATTATTTCGATCGAAGGGAAGCAGTTATTCACCATTGAAATTTCATTAATTTATAAAATCAATTATTGAATATGAATGCAAAAAATTTCTAATGACTTTTTTTTTATATTCTATATTTTAGAACAAATGTAATTCCGATAAGCTGAAAGATTTTTTTTACAAATTTGCGCTTATTTGCTTTAATTTAGATCTAAAAGGAACAGTTATTAATCTTTGAACTTTTTTAGTTTTCAAAATTGCCAAATATTTGAACATAAATGAAGAAAAATTGTTTCACACTACTTTTTTGAATATTATATAATAAACAAATATAATTTCAATAATCTAGCAGATTGTTTTGGAATTATTGTACCAAAATATAATTTTGCTTGTAATTAGAGCTTCGGAAAAAAATATTAAATATATAATAAAAAATATAATAATAAAAATATATTAAAAATATAATAATATAATTTATATAAAAATAAAGAAATATATAAAATATAATAATGCATAAAAATATACTTGAAAAATAAAAAAATATATAAAATATAATAATGTATAATAATATATTTAAAAAATAAAAAATATATAAAAAAACATAATATAGATGGGACACTTGTGTCCCATCTGCTTCAAAGGGTTGAAACAAATGTTTTGAACTGTGATTTATGAATTGTGGACATTCTGACCTGCCTGCTTCTGTAAAATTCTCTCTTAAAAAGGACGAGTTTCCCTCAATTTTTTAAAAAACTTTTTTCTTAATATCTTGTTTGAATGTCATTCAATTAGGAACGTTCGACCAATATAATACCCTCTAATGATTAAAAATCATTGTCATTAAAAGTCAATTTATCAATAATGATCCATTAGTTTTGAGCTGTGAATTTTCGAAATGTTCACACAATTATTGTAAGTATATAGATTAAAATAATTCAAAGGCTAGTATTTTGCATTTCATTACCAGATCTTTTCCTAATTTATAAATAAAAAAAAAATTAGCTGTTTGCCTTAAATTTGGTATTTTGACGTAGATTTTTTTCATGTAACAAGATATCATTTATCTAGATCAGTGTTTCTTAACTTTTTTGATACAATGGACCCCTTTTAAAATTTTTTAAGAAGTCACGGACCACCCCTCTGAGAAAAAAAATTGCAAAAAACATCAATTTTCAGTATTTAATTTATTTTAGCATTTAATTTTATTATTTCAGTAGTATACAAATTTTATTCTGAAGGTTGTTGCTGCTTTTCCTTAATTAATAAATTGAATAGAGGGATGGTTTTCGACAAAGCAACGCACGTAACATGTTCAACATTCAATCGATAACGATGTTTTGTTTTTATTGTCATAACTGTGGAAAGTTCGGCTTCGTTAAGATATCGTAGCTAACGGAATTATAGCTGAAATAGCTCACTTTACAAGCAATGGGTAGACTTCTTTCACAGAAGACCAGAACTCCCCCAGTGTTTTTGAATCGAAATCCATTTTTAGCAAGGACTTTGTTCTAAGATCAATAAGCTCATCTTTGGCAAGGTTCATATCATCGATACAGTCAATATCACAAAGAAAAGGATGACGAATCCACAACTCATCTTTTATCTTTATCTCATCTAAATTAAAATATTTTTTCAATGAAACTTTAAGTACTTCCAGGTGTTCACAGATTTCATTTTTTAAGTTATTCAGTAACAAATTATCTTGCCAAGATCCATTTTCAGAAAGCACTTCGTTCAACATTTAAAAGTTTGCATATATCTCATTTTGAATTCTATTTTTTTCTAAGTGGCATCTTCAATTAGAATGCTTGTAATTTCTCAGTTGCATCCATAATGGTGATATCGGATCCTTGAATTAAAAGACTTATATTGTTCATGTGGTTAAAATTATCTGCCAGGTAAGCCAATTTATAGGTAAAATCTTTTTTGTTTAAATATTCGAAGAACGTGTTATCTTTTTCTTCTAGAACAAGTGATAATTCGATCTTCAACATGAAAAATTGTTTCAAAACCTGCCCTCGTGGCAGCCAGCGCAATTCTGTGTGGTACAGGAGTACCTCATGTTCTGCGTCCATTTCTTGACACAGCGTTTTAAAGAGACGATGATTAAGAGCTCTAAGTCTAATAAAATGTACAGTTTTAATAACTTTTGATAATGCTTCTTTTAAGCTGGTTGGAGGAGTTTTTGTAGCCAGCGCATGTTTATGTAAAAAACAATGAGTAACAAGAACATTAGGAGACTTTTTTTTTTTTTTACCAACAGGGCAAAACCAGATTTATTGCCAAGCATCACAGGTGCTCCATCTGTATGAAGTGAATGAAGTTCTTCTTTCCAGTCGAAGTCTTGTTTGGTAAAGAAAACATTTAACATTGCTAAAACATCAACTGCCTTTGTAGTTTGGAAAAGAGACTCACAAAATAAAAATTCTTCTTTGATAGTATTAAGAGACACGTAACGAACAAAAACAAGAAGTTGACTATAGTTCGAGATATCTGTAGTTTCATCCAGTTGCATACTAAAGGGAAATGGTGATACTTTCAATTCATCGATGATCTTTTTCAAGATATTGCAAGAAATTTCACCTATTCTTGAACGTGTCACATCATTTGAAAATGGAATTGCCTCAAGATTTTTTTTTCTCTGTTCCAATCGACAAACTAATTCAACCATCTCCAGCTCACATGGCTTAATTAACGTCTCTCCAATAGTATGCGGTTTCTTGCTTTTAGCAATATGATATGCAACTTAGAGAGATGCCTCAACCAGAGGTTTTTGTGGAATACCAAATCCAAGTTTGTCTAATGTTCCAGATTTCAAAAACTGGACTTTCTTCTTGGTGAAATATTTTAGATCTAGTAACCTGAACAAGGTGTCAAATGTACGCAGCTTGATAGGGGATGATAAAAATAGTACAGAGGACGTCATCAGGGGGTTGCCACTGATGGTGCAAACTGAAAGCCGGTTAGTGGAGGATGTTAAAAATATGACAGGGATATTAGAGGGCTGTGTGCAGTCCGTACTGAATTTGGGGTATCTCGATCACCTAGTTTCAAATATGTATGTATTTTCACCTTTTAGAAAAAAAAAAGATCAATGTTATTTAAATATTATTAATCCAAACGTTTTAAAAATTAGGAGTGGTCGGTGGACCCCCAAAATATGACCCATGGACCCCTAAGGGGTTCATGAACCACAGGTTAAGAAACCCTGATCTAGATAGTAAAAAAAAGAAGAAAAAAAGAATAAATAGATGTACGTTGAAAATGACACTTTTTTTTAAATACAAACCCTAATAATTTTCAATTTGTCCAATTAACTAGGCCAATGTAATTTCAGCCTAAAAGAGAAAGTAAAAGTACATTATGTCTGAGTAGAAATTTTTAAGTTAACCTCTCCTTTGACCTTTTCACCTCAGTTTATCAGAAAAGAAATAAACTGACGAGAAATTGCTTGTTCCTTCTGTGACTCAAAAATTCATAATGCACTGAGAAAAAAGTACTGCCAAAATTACCATGATATGGTAAAATTTACTGTGTTTCTGGTTTTATGAGAATACCAAGAAGCTAATTAATTCTTACCGAAGCGCTTTGGTGATAATTTTGGTAAAATTAACAATAATATATGGTTTTATAAAAGGTGATAAAATTTGGTAAATAAAGTTTAATAAAGTAATTTTATCATGATACCTTAAAACATAGCATAAAAACCCTTCATTTGATTAAAGTCACTCTTCAGTTTTGTATTTTTTATTAAATAAGTGGTGAAAAGAACTATAATTTTGTAAACCAGAATTTTTGGTGAAACGTTACCAGATAAATGAAAAAAAAAAAAAAAACCCAAATAAATGGTGTAAATTCCGTATATTTTGGGTTGATTGACCAAAATTATGTTTTTCGTTTATTAATTCATTTATTATTTTTTCTTTACCAGAAATACAGTGCGGTATTTTTACTTGATTTTTTTTTCTGCATGTAGGCATGAATTAAAACATTCCCTCCTCTACCATTAATTTTTTCCATTTTCATACCGCATTAATAACCAAATAGATGATGATTTACTCTTTTTCACCCTGCTTGAAACCGATTATTCAGCTAGTGAAAAACAATGCTTATTTTCCTATTGACTGTCGCACTTTACAAAAATCAGTAAAAAACATGTAAAATAAATTCGAATATTTAAACTTCAATTTAGATTTTAAATTAGATTTAAAAATACTTCGTGCCGAAAGATACAGTTACAAAACGATTTCTAAACTTTTTTTTATAAAAAATAATATTTTTTATTGCCAGGAATTTTATAACTAGGAGCAAAGAAAAATCACTGCAGTAAATCTCTTCACATTTTTCAATGCCTAATGAGTTTCTTCAAACTAAAATGATTTTTTTCAGTTAGCTTTGAAAGATTAAAAAAGCGCAGATCTTCTTTTAATCATCTTATAATACATAGGAGCACAGCATGGCAATATATAGCGATTGTCAGATTATTGTTAAGAATGATGTATATTTTGGGAATGATTCTAGGTAGGAAATCATAATTTATTAATGAAAAATATTTGAATGCTTGAATAAAATCTTGAGAATTACTTCAGTTGCGCGCATTGCTTGTCAAAAAATATCATTAAGCTCAAATGAGAAAAATGAATAAAAATGGTTTTTACTTGTGAGCAATGTATTTTATTGAATTGCATTTCATGTCCTGTTTGGAAAATGAATTCATGTTTTTATCTGTAATGGAATTAATGGGAGTATTTGTCAAAGTTTACTTCTTAAGTCATTTGTTAAAAGCAGAAAATATAGCACCATGGTGATATGAATTACAATGGATATGTGCTTCCGTTACGTATTTCATATTTATCTAAAAAAAAAGTCACATTTTTAAGCGAATATGAAATACGAAAGCTTTGGTGTAAAAATAATTCAAACTCTTCATCATATTTCAATACATCATTAAATTGAAGGGTGTTGTAAATGAATTCATTTTGCATGGTATTATTTGAATAAAATAATTTTCAATGGGGATAGTTCAATTACCGAAAACAATTCTAAAAACATTGTTTATTTATCAATGATTCTCTTATCTGGTATACTGATTTTTTTCAGTTCACGTTGGCTTGCCTAAAATAAGTACTTATAATATCTCGTATGAAAATAAATTCAAGAGCATATAGAAAACGACATCTTATATTTTTTCATAATTGTATCTGTTTCTGTAAAAGTGTAGAAATAATTCTATCTAATTAATATGCAGATTAACTAGGTTACCCCTTTATAGTGCAATCTACCTGTATAATATGCAGATTAACTAGGTTGATCCGTTAAATTGCAATCTACCTGTATATTATGCAAATTATCTAGGTTGGTCTGTTAGAGTACAATCTACCCCTATAATATGCAGATAACTTAGTTGGTTCTTTAAAGTGCAATCTACCTTTATAATGCTCACATTATCTAGGTTGGTCAGTTAAAGTACAATCTATCTCTATAATACGCAGCAGATTAACTAGGTTGGTCCGTTAAAGTGCCACCTACCTTTATAATGCGCACACTATCTAGGTTGGTCAGTTAAAGTACAATCTACCTCTGTAATAAACACATTATCTTGGTTGGTCAGCTAAAGTGCAGTCTACCTCTACAATATATAGATTAACTAGGCTGGTCCGTTAAAGTGCTATTAACCTGTATAATATGCAGATTAACTAGGTTGGTCCGTTAAAGTGTAATCTACCTGTATAATATACATATTATCAAGAAGGCAATCTTTAAATTGAAAATAAAATCTTTCAATTTAACACTTTGACACTGATGGGACATTGGAGTCCCTTTTATATATATTAATTTTAATGCTCTAATTGCAAGCAAAAATATATTTTGGTATTTTTTAAACTGTTGTTTGTTATTTTTTTACTTATTATTTCCCCCCCCCCCCTTTTTGATATGTCTATAATTTTTCTTTGTTTTATCTTCATCTTTTACTTATCTATCTGTTTACTTGCAGCTTATGCGCAATAAATGATACTTATTGTTATTCTTAACATTCTTCGTGTTTTCTTGTATATATATATATATATATAATATATATATATATATATATATATATATATAATATATATATATATATATATATATATATATATATATATATAATATATATATATATATATATATATATATATATATATATATATATATATATATATATATATAATATATATATATATATATATATATATATATATATATATATATATATAATATATATATATATATATATATATATATATATATATATATATATATATATATATATATATATATATATATATATATATATATATATATATATATATATATATATATATATATATATATATATATATATATATATATATATATATATATATATATATATATATATATATATATATATATATATATATATATATATATATATATATATATATATATATATATATATATATATATATATATATATATATATATATATATATATATATATATATATATATATATATATATATATATATATATATATATAAATATATATATATATATGAGAGAGAGAGAGAGAAGAGGGGACCTTCTTAGTTGGCTCAATGGGGTATGGTTTCAATAATTTAATGAATTATGGTATTTCAATGGGTAATGGTTTTAATTAAATGTGTCAAAACAAATAATATTTTCTCAATAACTGTTGCGCTCCTAAAATCAAAATTATAATACGCATTAATTTTAATCTGAATCCAAGATCCTGTAAGTGGTAAAGGAAAAAAAAATTTAAACTGTATTACTATTTTAATCCTGTATAAACCATAATCCCTCAGATTCTCCCAACTCAACCATAAGAAATACGATACGCTTTCCCATTCCAGTTAATTCTCATTAAATATATTTCCTCCATTCCAACCCAAGGCTTTTCCTGTTTTTTTCTCTCTCCCGAAAATATGAAGTTCCAAACTGTGATATTTTGTGTCTTTTGTTAAAATTTTTCAATCTGATGGCACGTCTCATCTGAACTAAAATTGCTTTCTTTTTTTTCCTATTTTATTATTATTATTATCATTTTGTGTAGTGGTCTTTCTCCCGACCCGTTTACTGGGATTGCTATGTCCTTCTTATCTGTTCCTCCATTATACGGCGGAGGAATGTAATCCCCTAACTTACGACTAGATCACCATGCTCCGCCGTTGAATGGAGTTCCGAAAAATATCGGGGGCACAAAGGGGTTGTCTACAAATCCAATTATTGATAAAATGAAATATGTGATAGATAAATTACAAAGCATGGGGGAAAATTGTGGTTTTAAATCTTGATTTTGAGCATGGTAGGGAAGTAAAGAAGGCCATTAAAAACTCGAGAAACTGTTAGCATTTTCAACAAATATTTTCTTTAATTACGTAACTCAACTGTGGTGGCTCAAGGGATAGAGCACTCGCCTCCCAATGAGGTGTAGGGTTCAATTCCCTGAGATGGCTGGTCGATACGAATCCCGCACCCAGTTCGCGTTAACCATAGTGCTAAAGTAAAGTATCATCAGTGACAGACAGATACTGGACCAGAATTCCTTTGCCATCGGGCTAACCATGGGAGATTTTGTGGTTTATTTTTCATTATAATTGAAATGCGGGTTAGTTCCATCAAAAAGATCTCCACGAAGGCAAATTTCTCCCAATACTTGATCCAGGAGTTCCCTTGTCCTCTGGATTGGGTACAAAATTACAAGGCTAAGGAGTTGAACATTGGTAGTCGTAAACTTAAAATTGGGTATTCTGTTCAACGACTGTTATAAAATAAAAAATAAAAAATAGTATGTGCTTTTCAGTATCTTGCAATTGGAAAAAATATTTAATAGGTTCAGTTTTTTAAGAAAAAAATTCTTTTGTTGCAAATTGATAAAGCAGTAAGGAAGACACGTAAATGATATATGATTGTGTCAAACCACTAGTAAAGAAGGCAGGAAGAAAATATCAAAACTGGTTTGGTTGCCTATTTAATCTTGGATATGTTTCTAATACTCGTTTTTTTTCTCTTTTGTATTTCCTCCGATCTTTGACAATCTAACGGATTTTAATATTTTCTGCCCTACCCCTTACCTCAGTAGTGATTTGCTAGATTTCGATTGCATTTTCTTTATCCCTGCACTGCTTGCAAGTATTCTAAAAATATATTATAAGGGCACTCTTTATGCCAAGTTACTGAAGCGCCTGTATTCTATAGAATATTTAGGCATTTTATAGAATGTCTTACATATCCAAGCTTAGTATAAGGATTTTAAAAATATATACATATCACTTGTAATGTATGAAACGTCAACATTCTATAGAGTGCCTATTCATATTAAAGAATATCTAACTTATTTCACATCGCAATCGTCTAAAAAGTAAACATACTTCAGAATACTGAGACATTTTATAGAATACTTTTCTCAATTAGGTAATGTACACGGATTCTAAAAACATATACAAGTTATTGGTAATGTATGAAAGGCAGACATTCTATAGAATTAGGTATTTTAAAGATCGTCTTACTCATTTAGACGAAGCATAAGGATTCTAAAAATGTATATTAAAGGTAGTCATTACAGTATATTACTGTCTGAAACTGAAACATTCTGTGGAATATCTAATAAATTTAAACAAGGCAAGAAACACTTCAATACTACAGAATTGATTTATGTAATATGTACAATGACAAATGCTCTTTTATTTAAAAGAGATTCATTCTTTAAAAATGAAAATGTGTTTTGGAAAAAAAAAAGTCTAGAATTAAAAATCTTTATTCAAAATAGATAAAATTTAATAAGTAAATGAAGATGTGCGAAACAACATTTATGCTTTTCTTATTAAAGAATACAAAATAAAATTTGAACCAACTTATCATAAATAACAATTTATTATCTTTATAATTATAATAATTATTTTATTATTAAAATAATTAGTTAATTATTATTTTAATATTATAATTATTGTAATAATTATTATAATAATTATTTTAATATTATAATTATAATAATAAATATTTTATTATTATTTTAATATTATAATTATAATAACATTATTATAATTATTATTTTATTATTATTTTAATATTATAATTATAATAACATTATTATAATTATTATTTTATTATTATTTTAATATTATAATTATTATAATAAGTATTATATTATTATTTTAATTTTATAATTATTATAATAAGTATCATATTATTATTTTAATATTATAATTATTATAATATTTATTTTATTATTATTTTAATATTATTATTATAATAAGTATTTTATTAGTATAATTATTTTAGTTTCAACTTCCCTTTATTTCATTTTAATAAGCAGTAAAATATTAAAAATAATAAGAAGAGTATCATTTAATAAAATTTATTAACTTGCGGGTGGGTTTATTTTTATTTCAACAGAATACCAGAATTTGTCGTCCAATTTACAGCATTCTATAAAATATTTGATTTCAAAATTTGCCGTAAACAAATTTACAGAGACGTTGTTTTTCTGAAATTTTCTTCGAATATTACTTACAAATTCTAACAATTTTATTTGCAAGCATCTATTATTAACTTCGAGAATGGTCTTTTCATTCTATCTTCCTAATTATATTCTTTTTCTTCTATTTTGATTTATGTTTGATTAGCATATTTCCTGTCGATAGATAAGCCACATATAAATATTTAAGTTTAAACACAAGGAAACCAGCACTCGTATATGTGTTGGACGTTGTATATCGGAAAATTTAAATACACAACTTGTTATCCACCACCATCGATAAAGCTGTCTCAACAATAAGAGTAAATTTAACCTAAATCAAGGTTGACAAATATTTTGTATATTATTATGAGCAAAATGTCCCTTGAAAAGATAATTTTTATCGAAAAGTAAGTAAGAATATAATATGAAAATGTTATTATTTTCAAATCGAAATAAAGGGTAAAGGAAAATTTTGAAATATTAAAAAATATAGGATTATTTTGCATCTAATTCTGATAATTAAATTAAATTATTTTTGAATTATTAAATAATTAAATTATTTTTTAGATAAATTAATTTATTAATTATAAATCATTATTTATTTGATAAATTATTTTGACACTACTTCAAAAAATCTATTTTTATGACCATTAATCATGTTTTTTCTTTTATTTACATTTACTATTACTGTAACTTTACAAGAGTTATTATTATTATATTTTTTTTGGATGGGTCATGTTTCAAGAATATTAACAGCTTTTGCTGTCAAAATCTGCAGTCACACATTTTTCTTGACTCAACGCTGTGCTACCGTTTCTAATATAGGTGAAAAACAGAAACGCAAGAAATTAGGGAAAATAATTAATATTTAGAAATATAAGAATTATTCTTAGTGAAATATAAAAGTATGTATTTAATAAAAACATCATCACTTTTTTTTGAATATTAATTTAATAAAGAAACAATGTTTCAATAATATTATAATAAAAATTTTATGATTACGGAACATCGATATAGCTATTAATTTGAAGAATAATAACAATTTATATAGACTACTTCTGTAGTCATTCATATTTCGAGTCAGAGCTTGTACCATTTCTAAACGGTAAAAAAAAAAGAAAATAGAATTAAATTAGAAAATAGATTTAGAAAATAGAGAAAATTGATTTTAAGTAAAATGCATATTAATATCCGAAAAAATATATAATATTTGCAAATATAAGAATTATTCTGAGCGAAAAAGCACATGCATGTATTTACATTACATTTACATTTTTTACATTACATTTTTTTACATTAATTTGCTAATGAATCAAAAATTTAAGCGGTATGTATGCTTTAGGTATTGAAATACTAAGACTAAAGATGTTTTTTTATAACATTTTATAAAAAATATTATAACATATGTATAAGTTTCTGGAAAAATTTGACACCCACCCTCTCACCTGATTTTAATATCAAAGTTCTCTATCATACCAAAAAAATATTAAAAATTATTAAAGTGACAATAAATATAACTCCTCAACTGAAGTAGTTAATTATATCTATTATGTAAATGAAAGTGCGTTGTATTGAATTATAGAATGAGTGAATCAAGCATAATCAGTGCATTAAGCACATGTATTCTTTACGTATATACAATATAGTAGGACATATGAAATTTTTTTGTAAAATATTTTAAAAACTTTGTATATTTTATATAAGTGCTTTTGCAAAATTTGACACCCAACCTTTTATTTCACGTTAATATCAATGTTTTTTTTTATTTTTTTTATTTCCAATGGCAGACATGAAAGACAAATTTGTAGCCAAGAACAATATAAAGAAAGAACAAAAAACGGAAACAAGAGCTACAAAAATAAAGAGTCTATAGGTCTGTAATAATGCATCTCGCCCGCCAATATCGTTCCCACAAGGGCCCAGGAGGAAGTGCAGGGCAATGTCTTAGATGGTTAGCGTCCATTTCTTCTTGTTGGTTACATAATGGACAAAGGGGGCTTGAAAAGATTTTAATTTTATACAGGTGTTTTGATAAACAGTCATGGCCAGTGGCGAGACGAAAAAGGGCCACAGATTTTTCTCTTGGCCATGACGGAATATCTTTAATTCCTTCCAACCAGTCCTTATTTTTATTTGCTTCTTGGAGTTTTGCTTCAAATGTTGTTCGCAGAGAGATTTTTATTAGCCTTTTCGCGGTGTGGAAAGGAACTGGCTTAAGAGATATTTGTAGAATCTTGGCGGCTTTTTTGGCCAAGAAATCTGCAGTTTCGTTACCTTGAAGTTCACAATGCGCTGGTACACATTGCATGGCGACATTTTTGTTGTGTTGGTCAAGCCTGTGAAGGGCTTGACGACAATGTAGAATGTCGGCAGATGCGGGGGCTTTGGAGGAAGCAATAGCTTGGAGTGCGGCTTTGGAGTCAGAGAGGATGACTACGTTATTAAATTTCTCAAGGTGATTCTGTAGTTGTGACAATTGCCGATACTTCTGCATCGAAGGCTGTTCTAGACGAACCAATAGGGGTGTAAAATGAAAAAAGGTTGCAGGAAACTCCGGCTCCTGCATTAGTGCCTTCAGCCAATCTTGAACCGTCTGTGAATATATGTAGCCATTCGTTCTCTGGGTACAGTAAGTGCAAAGTCTCCAGGGCGATAGATTTTAAGACTTGATCATTTGTGTCTCTCTTGGAAACATCTTGACACAAGTTTAAACTCAGTGAGTATCTCTCTTTTTCAATAGGGCACTGCGATCTAATAAGGTCTTCTGTTTTCCAAGTAATATTTAGTTGGTCTTTTATTTCAACGACTCTTTGGAGGAAACCGTTCTGGGTCTTCAAAGTTCAACCAATATTTGTCAGTGGGGTGCTCCATAGGGAGAGGCAGTCTGGAGGCATAGGGCCTCCATAGGGAGAGGCATAGGGAGAGGCAGTCTTAATATCAATGTTATCTAAACTAAACTAAACTCAGTGGCGCAACAGCCCATAAAGGGCCAACTGTTGCGCAACAATATAGTTATTATTATGAAACACTAAAATATACTTATTTGTATTTTTCATCCGTTATGAATAAAATTAAAATATTTAGCCTTTATTTTTTCTAAAGCTCTTTTGCTAATTGAGAAATAATAATTAAATTTTAAAATGGCTCCTCTTTCTTTTATTTTAAAACAATATTTATAATAAAGTTTCACTGTTCAAGACTAGTTCAGATCTTTTACCTGGAATAGTGTAATATATTTAATTTTTGCAGCTAAATAAATTGATAATTAACGAAGTATTTAAATACAACAACCAACAACATTGTGTCAACATCTTGAAATATGTTCAAGCAACGTTAAGTTGCGGTCACAAAAATTAACACAACTCAAAGTCAACTGATTTTCTGACTGAGATAATTGGTTATATTTAATTATTTATCTTGAGAAGTACATAAATTTAAAAAAAATATTAATCAAATTTATTTCTGTAGTAATGGGATACTTGCAAGTGACTTAGTGTGGGTATTTCGAACCTGATTGGTTGTTGAAACGTAGCATTTGTTTTCGTTAAGAACTGTTCTTTCTATAGTATTTCGAGTAAGCCAATCCAGGAAACGTCAATTTTCTTAAATCATGCATTCCATATTCTTCCACAAAGATTTCAATTCTTTCATTATATATTTCTTACTTAACACAAAGACAGGCATGGAGCCATGTGGAACATAATCAAACTAATTATGCAAACTAATGGGACTTGCCAGGTACACAAAACAAAAATTTATCAGTGTTACAATGAAATACTTAAACAAATAATAAATCTAAGTAAAGTAAAAGAAGTAGACGAGAAAGAATTATATTTCAACAAATGCAGTTCTTTATTTAATTAACTCTATGTTAATCAACTTTATGTTAATTAACACGATAAGTTATGTAGAGAAACTTAGCAACTTTAGCATTTTTCTGATAAAGATTAGCTGGATCTGACGTCATAGGTGGGCATCGGTTGTCTTCTTCTTGAAGTGCAAGTACCCAGTTGTACAAAACCTAAATTGCATTTAATTCTTAATAAAGTTGTAGAAATCGTTTTACCATATTGATACTATGTTTAGTTTACACATATTTTTTATTATCGTTTTCATGTCTTTAAATAATGTAATTGTTTGATTTTGGGCTTTTTTATTCTTACTCATTTTTCCAAACGATTATAGATTTTATAAAGAGATTTAATAAAACTACAAATATTTTTTATGGTTTTTATTTCTTTTCAAATGATAATTATTTGAATTTTATTGTTTCTAAAAAGAGTTCATTTCACTGTAACTGTATGTAAATTGGATTTAATTCTGTTATAAATGTTAAGCCTACTGTCTGTTTAAGAAATTCTATCGTTTATTATAAAATAATTATTGAATTGCATTATAATTTGATTTTTAGACTGCTGTTATCAGTTTTCTTTTTACAAAAAATATGCTTCGATGTTATATGGCATAATTATTTTATCGTCGAACTATCTGCTCTCGATTTTTATTTCTTTCATGAAATCTGATTGTATTCCTGACGTGAGGGCCTCAAAAAATTGACTAATTGATCTTGCAAGAGTTCGATTGATAAAGACTTCACAAATAATCAGAAACGGTAAGTTGTCTGAAGCTTCTATTTATTCATATTTTTTTATTCTTATCCTTATAACATAATAAAAATATATTAGGAATTTTATAAAATTTTATATTGCTTCAATGTTTTATTATTTCGTATGAATTTCAGTGATAACTATAAACTTATTAAAATGCATATTGTTGGTATTTTTCACATAGTTATATTTGTGGTTAAAATTTTATAAAAACCTTTTGAAAAATTTGAATTATTAAGAACTTTGATAATTAACTTTCGGCTTAAAAAGTCTACTAGTTTCTATGCATTGTGTTTGTGAATTGTTTTTTTCTTTTGAGGTTTATTAGCTATATGCTAGATGTCAGTGTTAGTTATAGTATGCTAAACATTTGAGTGCTATTATTTGGAAAATTAATGTTGGATTTTAAATTAATGTTGACACGTCTAAACAATTATAATGAAAGAAAGTTGCCAACAGAATAATCTATTTTCCGTTGAAGTAGAGGTTGAAGAGTGAAATTACATTTGTGCCACGTTTTCCCCCCATTAAAGTTACTGGAGTTTTCCCTGTATTGTTAGCATTTTTTTCTTTACATAGATACAGAAAAAGGAAGCATAAATATCATCACTCTTTTTTTCAAATCCATAAAACAATGCACATTTTGATGAAAAAATAACGAAACATTTCATCTATAAAAAGGTAACCAAATTATTTTCTGAATATTATTAAACAACATCTTTGGATCGATTAATAAAATACTATATTAAACACTATACAGCTAAGCGGTATACAGCTTAAGAATTAAAAATTTAAAAAAAAGTAGTATCCCAGTTCAGCAAGAAATTGAAAGAAAAAAAAGAATACTTTTACAATGTTGTCACTAAGAGCCGTGGTGGCTTAGAGGATCGAGCGCTCGCCTCGAAATGTGGCGATTTCCGCATCCGCATCACACCGACTACAGTGCTGACGTAAAAATATCCTCAGTGGTTCATGGATTATGGGTCAATGTCCTTTTGCCGTCAGGCTAATCATGGGAGGTTGTCGAAGCTTTCCTCATAATGTAGCGCAAGTGCTGATTAGTTTCATAAAAAGACCTCCACGAAGGCAAATTTTCCTTAATACTTGATCAAAGAGTTCTCTTGTCGTCTGGATTGGGTTCAAAATTACAGGGCTGCGGTGTTGAGCATTAGCAGTTGTAAATTCAAAATTGTGGGCTATGCAACGACGGTTATAAAATGTTGCTAATAAATATAACTTCAAAAATAGGAGTTTTTCCATGCTCATTGCATAAAATAATCTATTAATAATGATTGATAACAATTTGTAACAAGGATGAAAATAAGCACATAAAAAGCACATATAAAGTCACTACTGTGGTTGTTTGTAAAATGATTGACTGAAGTGTAAATAACATTTTATATATATATATATATTAATATTAATATTAATATTAATTTAATATATTAATAATATAATATATTAATATATTATATTAATATACATAATATATTATATATATATATTATATAATATATTAATATTAATTTATATAATTAATTTAAATTATAAAAATTATAAAGATATATATATTTTAAAAATAAGAAAAAAGCATAAAAATAAAGTTCCATATGATTTTGAAAAACTTACCACAGAAAATGAGCCATTTTATTAGAAGTAACTGTGAAATTAGAAATTCCAGTTAAATGTCATTTATGTGTCTGAAATAATGCTTAATACTAGAAAATGGTATAAACTATTCAAGCATTCATTAACACGAAATAAATATAAATTTTTGTGTTTTTAAATTGTTCCAAAGCGATTTTTAAAATTTTATTTTCTAAATTTTTGTATTTTTAATTTAATATTTTTAGTCATTTGTTTCAAAATCGCATTTGCTATTATTGCAGTATGATAAATATTGCATGACTAGGCTGATTACATTCAGATAAGTCTCTTATATAGTTTTGAGTTTTAGTCTGGTTTCTTAAAGTTTCTTATACTGAGAAAAAAAGTATAATCAAAACTATCAGAATATTTTAGAATATATTGAGTTTCTGACCCCAAAACACTTGCCAATTTTTATCGAAGCCCTTTAATAATGGTTTTGGTAAAATTAAAAATAAAATATAGTGTGTGATAAAATTTTGTAATTGCATGATGATACCATAGACTGACGATCCGGTTGTGTTTACTCTTAAGTTTTGTGTTTCTAACTAATGTGTGGTACTAAGAACTATAATTTTAAAAACAGGTATTTCCTGTATATTGTTGCCATATGAACGGAGCAATTGCCAAATGGTATAAATGGAGTTTATTTTGTTTTTTTCAATCGTAATTTTTTTTCAAAAGTGTCATAACCGTATAGAATGGTAACTTTCCCAAAATATTTTCTCAGTGTATAAATGACTGCTGTTTAAGTTTTAAAAATAATTCTGATATAATACAATATTTATTTTAATTTTCTAATTAAAAAAAAATGTGAGCATTACTGTTCCGTCAAACATGAAAAATGTTGCTTAAAAAATCACATTAAACCATTGCTAATTCATATAACATTCATCTGATCTGCATGCTAATGTTAAAATTGAGAGCCGCTGTGGCTCAGGGGATAGAGCGTTCGTCTTCCCAGGATCGAATATCAGCGGTAGCTGGTTAATACAAATTCTGCCCCCTACTCGCACCGACCACAGTACTGACGTAAAATATCCTGAGTAGTAAAAATATCATGGGTGGAATCCCCTGGTTGTCGGTGTATACCTATGTTACGTAAATGCGGGATAATTCCTCCAAGCAGTTTCCCACGAAGGCTAAATTGTCCCAATCCTTGTTACAGGAGTTCCCTAAACTTCTAGATAGATTTCAAAATTATAAGGCTTCGAAGGTAAACATTGACTGTCGTAAACTCAGAGTTGGGTAGGTTGCTCAACGCTAGTTATGAAATAAAATAAAATAAAATAAAATGTTAAAATTGAAACCCAGAAGAATATTATTTGCAATTACTAATTTAAAAAAAAAAATTTTTTTAAAAATATATCTATACTTTCATTAATTTTATATCAACTTATGGCTTTAAGACAATGTTCTATAATGTGAATTTAATAAAACTGTATTGTTGTATACTTATGGTATATCATATACTATATTATATACAGTATTGTATCGTTATATACTGTAATATAAAAGTATTAAACCGCGATGGCTGTCCTTAATGACACATTTTATTACTATCTAAAATGCACAGAATATTGGAATAATTCATCAAGATTCCAACAGCAGCTCTTCGAGAACAATGTAATTAATTAATGGTCCATTCTTTTTACGACAACACGATTTTCCCTGATAAGCAATATAAGCAATTTCAGATGACGGCCGCCCATCAAGCCTGAAGGCAGCAATAATAACAAAAAATATATACAATAGATTTTCTTCCTATTCTATCTCCTACATTGGGAAATTAAGTTCTACATGTGAATTTAATAAAATTGTATTGTTGCATACTTATTGCATACCATAAACTACTATATATTTACATTAGTATATACAGTATTGTGTCGTTATATACTGTATTATAAAAGTACGATGGCTCTCCTTAATGACACATTTTATTACCATCTAAAGAGCACAGAATATTGAAATAATTCATCAAGATTCCAACAGCAGCTCTTCGGGAACAATGTAATTAATTAATGGCCCATTCTTTTAACGACAACACGATTTTCCCTGATAAGCAATATAAGCAATTTCAGATCGCGGCCACCCATCAAACCTGAAGACAGCAATAATAATAAAGAAATATATAATATAGATTTTCTTCCTATTCTATCTCATACATTGGGAAATAAAGTTCTACATGTGAATTCAATAAAATGGTATTGTTGCATACTCATTGCATACCATAAACTATATTGTATACTATATATTTACTATAGTATATACAGTATTGTATCGTTATATACTGTATTATAAAAGTATTAAACCGCGATAGCTGTCCTTAATGACACATTTTATTACCATCTAAAAAGCACAGAATATTGGAATAATTCCTCAAGATTCCAACAGCAGCTCTTCGTGAACAATGAAATTAATTAATGGCCCATTCTTTTAACGACAACATGGTTTTCCCTGATATGCAATATAAGCAATTTCAGATCACGGCCACCCGCCATCAAACCTGAAGACAGCAATAATAAAAAATATATTATATAGATTTTCTTCATATTCTATCTTCTACATTGGGAAATAAAGTTCTACATGCGAATTTAATAAAATTGCATTGTTGCATACTTATTGCATACCATAAACTATATTGTATACTACATATTTATTATAGTATATACAGTATTGTGTCGTTATATACTGTATTATAAAAGTACGATGGCTGTCCTTAATGACACATTTTATTACCATCTAAAAAGCACAGAATATTGGAATAATTCATCAAGATTCCAACAGCAGCTCTTCGTGAACAATGAAATTAATTAATGGCCCATTCTTTTAACGACAACACAATTTTCCCTGATAAGCAATATAAGCAATTTCAGATCACGGCCACCCATCAAACCTGAAGACAGCAATAATAAAAAATATATTATATAGATTTTCTTCATATTCTATCTTCTACATTGGGAAATAAAGTTCTACATGCGAATTTAATAAAATTGCATTGTTGCATACTTATTGCATACCATAAACTATATTGTATACTACATATTTATTATAGTATATACGGTATTGTGTCGTTATATACTGTATTATAAAAGTACGATGGCTCTCCTTAATGACACATTATATTACTATCTAAAAAGCACAGAATGTTGGAATAATTCATCAAGATTCCAACAGCAGCTCTTCGGGAACAATGTAATTAATTAATGGCCCATTCTTTTAACGACAACACGATTTTCCCTGATAAGCAATATAAGCAATTTCAGATCGCGGCCACCCATCAAACCTGAAGACAGCAGTAATAAAAAAATATATATAATATAGATTTTCTTCCTATTCTATCTCCTACATTGGGAAATAAAATGAAACGGTTTGGGGAAAAAGTGGCCATTCAATTAATAAAGAAGTTAAGAAGGGGGAAAGATTTCCTAAGCATTCCAGAAAAGTTTTCCTTCGCAGAAATTTTAGGAAACAAAACAGAAGGGTTGATGGATGTGTAGGATGGATGCCGTGATTGATTAAGTTGGATTTGGATTACCGAAAAGGATTGTCCTCCAAAGTCTTGGGAATAGAGTTCGGGAGTCATCAATCATAGTCTATCTGGGGAGAACAGTTATATTTAATCGCAATTTTTCCGCTCTACTAGAAATGCGTTGTAGCATTTGCCCAATCACCTTTGATTGTTGTAACGCTATGAATAATAGAGAAGATGAAGGATGGGGGAGGGATTACAAGTTGCAGGATTTCATGGACAGTTATAAAGTTACTGTTCGTAAATGATAATAAAGAAATTACATAAACAGCAGTTGAGGAATTTCTAATGAGTATCTGTTTTTACTTTGATAGATTGTACAATGTCGACATTTTAAACATCTACACCTGATTTAACATTTACATTTCAAATTGTGGGGACTCCAAAATATTGCTGAATCAATTGCGAATAAGGAGTTGCCAATAACGAATAAGGAGTTGTTAATAGAGTAACACTATGAATAATAGGGAAGATGAAGGATGGGGAAGGGATTACAAGTTGCAGGACTTTAGGAACAGTTACAAAGTTGCTGTTCGTAAATGATAATAAAGAAATTACCTATCCCATCAACAACAGTTAAGGAATTTTTAATGAGAATCTGTTTTTTACTTTGATAGATTGTACAACATCGACATTTTAAACATCTACACCTGATTTAACATTTACATTTTAAATTGTGGGGACTCCAAAATATTGCTGAATCAATTGCGAATAAGGAGTTGCCAATAACGAATAAGGAGTTGTTAATAGAGTAACACTATGAATAATAGGGAAGATGAAGGATGGGGAAGGGATTACAAGTTGCAGGACTTTAGGAACAGTTACAAAGTTGCTGTTCGTAAATGATAGTAAAGAAATTACCTATCCCATCAACAACAGTTAAGGAATTTTTAATGAGAATCTGTTTTTTACTTTGATAGATTGTACAACATCGACATTTTAAACATCTACACCTGATTTAATACTTACATTTTAAATTGTGGAGACTCCAAAATATTGCTGAATCACTTGCGAATAAGGAGTTGCCAATAACGAATAAGGAGTTGCTAATAGAGTAACGCTATGAATAATAGGAAGATGAAGGATGGGGGAGGGATTACAAGTTGCAGGATTTTAGGAACAGTTATAAAGTTGCCGTTCGCAAATGATAATAAAGAAATTACTTATCCCATCAACAACAGTTATGGAATTTCTAATGAGTATCTGTTTTTACTTTGATAGATTGTACAACATCGACATTTTAAACATCTACACCTGATTTAACATTTGTATTTTATTTTATATCCGTCGTTGAACAGCCGATCCAATTTTGGGTTTACGACTACTAATGTTCAACTCCGTAGTCTTGTAATTTTGAACCAATCCAGTAGACAAGGAAAATACTGGATCAGTACCCCTAGAGGTATTGATTTGTTATGGGAACATGGATGACTTTGCGACTCAACAGATTTAACGTGCATCAGTCACCATTTACTACACGGGGAGTCTTCTGTCGGCTGGGATCGAATCAACGAACTCTTGGACACGGGCCAGTGCCTTACAAACCAGGCTATCCCGGCCTTGATTTAGCATTTACATTTTAAATTGTGAAGACTCCTGAATATTGTTGAATCAATTGCGAATAAGGAGTTGGATAAAAATCGTACATACAGTCCCAGGCGCATTATTAGACGCATTATGAGATTCTATGCAAAATCTTAATTATCTGGTGATTGACACACTTACCAATTTATCCTAAAAGTCAGTAATCGAAGAATCTACTTCAACTTCTATATCAATCAATTTCTAACTAACCATGGAGCCCAGGGTAGTTATCAGTCAAAATTGTTCTGGAAAGACCGAGTTATGAAGATATCGAACACATATTTACTGTCTGTCCAGTTTATGATGATTTAAGAATTACATTTTTCCCGCGAAATTCCAACTTTGATACCATTAAAAGAAACTGGATCCAAAGGAAAATAAACAAAGAAATTGAAGAGATTTTTAAAAGACTTTTTGAAGACAGAATTGAGGATTTGACCTAAACAGATCCTTCAGTAGTATGGGGACGGGACAGGGTTAAAGCCGAGCAATCAGGTGATACTATTCAGCTTTATTGTTCTGAAGAGACTGAAACCGGTTTGCATTTGCTTACGTTCGTGTATCAATTGGTTAGCATTGTAATCAATACGTTAAAAATAAATACAAAAAGGAAGTATATAAGAAATCTACCCATTACATGTATGTGTAAATATGAAAGTATTGTATATAATCTCGTACAAAGCATGTAATCATTAAAAAACTACAGTGCTGTTAATAGTTTGGTCTAATTAGCATAATATACTAATATAATACCTGATATAATAATTATTCCATATTCATATAATATATCGCCTAATTTATTCAAACGTCGAATTTATATCATATGTCGTCTAATTTAATGAATTGGATACTATAACGTAAACAAGTGCAAACTGGTTTCAGTCGCTTAAAAATAATAAAGCTGTATAGTATCACCTGACAATTAAGATTTTACGCAGAATCTTATAGTGCGTCGAATAGTTTGGCCAGGGACTGTACTATTGAACCTGGAAAATAATTTTCAAATAATTGTATATAGAGTTGGAGATATTGTATAGGGAGTTACCGAAATATAAATTGTTTTATATTGGGTTACCAAAATATCAATAAAACATTTACGAATTAAGAATTGTTAAAACTTGGATACGCTATTGGACCGTGAAAATGATTTGTAAATAAATGTATATAGGTTTGAAGGTATTATGGAGGTGATTACAAAAATATAAATAACTGTATATAGGATTACCAAAATATTGTTGAAATAATTATAAACTAAGAGTTGGATAAAAGTTGGACATATTATTGATTTGTAAATATTGATTTGTGATAAAATTGTAGTATAACTTTGTAAATATATCTAGGTTTGAATGTATCGTATAGTGAAATTCAAGTAATTTTCAATCAAATTCATCAATCAATTCAAATAATTTGCAGTGCATGAAAGTTTTGAAGACATGACTTTTTTTTAAATTTTACTTCTCTTTTTTTATTAAACGTATTTTTTTTTAAAATTTTTGATTTTTTCAAGTAAAATTATATTGTTTGGGAGAAAGAAAAGTTTTTCACCATAAATTAAAATTCTTATTTTTTTATCATAATAAAATTTAAAAAAAATATTTATTTAAAGGAAAATATTATTGCTATAATTATTATTTTTTTCAAAAGATAATTTTTAACTTTTAACTTTTTTTTTTAACTAAACTAAAAGGACGATAATTTTGAAGTTTGTGTTAATTTCCTGTAATTTATCGTCTAAATCTGTAAAAAAATAAGGTAGAAAAAACATTGTTCAGATGAAGCATGCGTTTGTGTATAGTTTCAGAACTTCAAATAAAACCTTCGCTTATAATTTAAAATATTTTAGAAATACTTTTTTGCAAAATTAAGATTAAATTTTAGAACGACTAAATTTTTTATTCAGAATGCCTTAGTCTCCTATATTTTTTTCGTTTATATTTCTTGAATCTTTCTTCAAAGCATTAGTAGAGAATACACTGACAAAAACTATTTATTTTAATTCGATAACAAACGTTGAACAGCAGACTCGATTTCGAGTTTACAACTATCAATCTGCAGCCTTGTAATTTTGAACCAAGCTTAAATTTCTGGAATTCCTGGATTCCACAGGAATAAACTAGCCTCCGAGAATAACTTTTTCAGGCGACTCACCAGCATTTGAATTTTATGGAGGGGAAAATCACGAAAACCTCCTATGGTTGCCCGATGGCAGGTGGATTTTAACCCATGATCCATCTACCAATAACGATATTTTACGTCAACACAGTGATAGGTGCGAGCCGGAAGAATTCGTATCAACATGCCACAGCTGGGATTCAAACCTGGTCACATCATTAGGAGGCGAATGCTATTTTTCCTGGTTCACCGCGACTCTGAGAAAAGTAGTAAAATCAGGAGCTTTTTAATAACCGGAAAAATTATGGGATAAGTATGTGTGACTTTAAAACATAGAGGGTTCAACAATGGTCTATAAAAGGCGGTAGATATAGAAAGGATTACGTTCTGGTTTATAATTAACAATGGCTGAATTGAACACCATTTGCTCATAAATTTTGAATTTATTTAACCAAAGTAATATTTTTTTGCAATATATATAATTTTTCGTTCACAGTACTACTTCAGTTGCTAAATTTATCAAATGTTAAAGAAATGTTAATGAGTAGTACTCTCACATGAATACATGTGTTATTTTTCAAATTTTTGATAGGCTCCTTCTATTTTAGGAGCAAAACCAGAAATTTGTTAAAAATAATAATTTATAAAGAAAATGCTGTTATATAATTTAAATACTTATTTGATAATTGACTTTTAACTGTTATAAGTCAGTGCACTGTTAAAAGAGATTTTAAAATCAAAATACGATTATCTTGTTCCGGAGCAAACAATCTGCAAAATTTCCAAATTTTGTATAGGCTACTTCTATTTAAGGTGTGAAAACCAGATATTTTTTCAAAAATAATATTTTATAAAAAAAAATAATTTTTGCACCTTATATATGTTGTTATACAATTTAAATACTTATTTGATAATTAACATTTAAGTGTTATACCTGTAGTTTGTACACTGTAAGTAAATTTTTAGATCAAAATGCGATAATCTTCTTCCAGAGCAAAAAATCTGATATATCGCAATGTTTGTAGTGATAATTACAGCAAAATCACTGAATCTCTCTCGTTCAATAATACTGTGAAAATTACGGTATTCCATTTTACGGTAAAAATTAATTTTTCGGATTATGTACCCATATTGAGGTACTTTATACCGTAATTTGAACCTGAATTTTTTCAGTGTTGAATTTTATTATAATGTACGAAAATACATAAAATATATTTGCAAAACATGTTTTTCTATGAGAAATTGCTTTACTTAATTTATGTTAATTTACTGTTGAAACTATATTTTTTTTATATCCGGGACATGCTTTCAACGTGTGACTACACATGTTACTGATATAAAACTTCGATATAAACTAAGCATGTTTTACCAGTAAACTAAACATGTTTTACCAGTAAACTCTTTGATTTAGTGTTAATACCAATTAGTTATGTTAAGTCCCTATTTATTGTTTGAAGTTCCTTAGCAATGACTTCTAAGGATATTACCTGAACTATATATTTAAATAATTTAAGAAGTTATGTTATTTACATATAACTTCTTAAATATGACTTTTTCACACACATATAACTGTTTTCAATATCACTTATAACAATATAATTTCTTAAATATTTTAAGAAGTTATATTCTTAACATATGTTTAAATTATCAAGTGATTAAAATACAAATATTTGATAATCTGTAAGTCTGGTTAAAAAGAATCAAACATGTTTTTTCGGTACCATTTGAGTTTTCCTTAAGTTAAACTTAAACCAACAACATTCTCTTAAGGCATATCTTCTCATGGAGAAATTGAATGTTATTCCAGGATTAAAATCAATTGATATGGTAAAATTTCATATTTTGATATGGGGCAAGTTCTTTAGAAAAGCCATGCAAATAGATAACAATTGTTCAGAAAAAAGGAATAAAGTATCCCTCCTTATTTTTATGTGGATTTATGTGTGTGTTTTAAGTACATTCTACAGTTAATGCTTTTTCAAATTTCAGTTTTTCAAATGCATTCTATTCAAAAAGAAATTTATACCGATGCATTAGGCTTTCAAAAATATTGGAAATCGTATAGGCAATATTTCTTGAAACGCGAAAGCATTTTTGAGTTTCTTTACTCCAAGCGACTCATAATACGAACGAGAGAGAAAATCACAAAATTTTTTATTGGGAACGAATTGTTAAGGATGGAGATTGGAATATAGAGAGCACATGTATTCACATTTTCACTGCGTTCTTATATTTTATCTTTCAGAAATTCCCCAAATGTCGACGAGATTTTTTTTTTCCTTTGCAAGCAACCACAGTAAACAGAAGTTTGTTTGCTTTTCGAATATACACAGTTTTCAGAAATATCTGATGTGCGTGAATACTTGAAAACACTATTTTTTTCCTGTTTTGCGTTATTTACTTTAATCCTTTGTTTATTTTTGTAATATCCTTTAGGCCAACTGCAGTAGAGAATATAACTATTTTCTACTTTAGGTAAATAAATGTGAAATTTCAAGTTAGTTTGTATTTTTTGGACATAAGGGCAATTCCACTATTTGCGAATGTCGTATTTACAGACTGTAAAAATTATAAATCTGCTATGAAAAATGTGAGATGTTTTTATAATTTACCTGTAATTAGGTGGTGGCTCAGGGGATAGAGCTTTCGCCTTTCAATGAGGGGAACCGGGTTCGAATCCCAGCGATAGCTGGTCGATTTAAATTCTGCACCCAGATTGCATCGACCACACTGCGGGCGAAAGAAACATTCTCAGCGATAGACGACTAATGGGTTAGAGTCCCCTTGCCATCTGGCTAACCGTGGGAGATTTCTTTGGTTTTCCTCGCAATTTATCGCAAATACGGGTTAGTTCAATCAAGAAGTTCTCCACGAAGGCGAATTTCTCCCATTACTTGGTCAAGGAGTTCCCTTGTCTTCTGGATTGGGTTCAAATTTGAAAGGCTACGGGGTTGAACACTGGTAGTCATAAACACAGTATACAATAATTTATACAATTTATACAATAATTTATACAATATACAATAATTTTTGTGAAAATAAATCTTGTTGTCGTTTGCACTGACTCTAGTATAAAAAAATTTCCAAAATTTACATTTTTTTTAAAAAAAATTAAAAATGCTGTTATGCATGTAATGCATTGTGTTACGCACGAGACACCTAATTTTTTATTTATTTTTAAAAAAATTTTTTAACAAAAATTTAAACAAATGAAAGTTGCAAAAAGTTGAAGTAAGTGAAAATGAAACCAAGATATATTCCGCCAAAAATATTTAGAACTGATCGCTTTTTTTTAACTCAATCATATGTTACTAAAGTCTGTAAATATGACATCCTCAAATGATGGAATTGCTCATAAAACTGTATCGTAACATTAAACATTCAAGTGTATAAATATGCTTTGCTTTCGAACTTTCTGTAATAAATTTTTATCTTCAAATTTTAAGACTTGATTATTTCATTAACTTCAATTTTGAGAATACGATTATCGATAATCAACTGCATAGCCTTGTAATTTTGAGCTTAACCAGAAGACAAGGGAACAGATCAATTATTGAGATGAACTAGCCTTCATGGAGGTCTTTTTGATGGAACTAACCCCCATTTGCTTTACATGGTGAGGAAAACAACGAAAACCTCTTCCGACAAGGGTATTCAAACTCATGAGTCGTCTGCCACTGTGGATATTTCCGTCATTGAGATTTGTGCGAGCCGGGATCAGAATTTGTATCAATCTGTCACAGCAAGGATTCTAACCTGAGTCATCTCATTAGGAAGCGAATGTTCCATCCCCTGAGCTACCGCGACTCTATTTCTAATATAAGCAAAAGCTATTTTTACATATAAAAAGTAATCGATAGCTAAAAAATCGCATTATCATGCAGAATTAAGACAATTTTATGTTGAATTATTTTTAATGGCACATAAGAAAATGTTGCTCCTGTTGTTTTTTTTACTAGAAAAGTTTGTAGTAGCCGTACCTGTAGTTTTTTTTTACTTTTTTTTACTTATTTCTTGAGGTTGAACCAGAGGCTGGCAATGTTCAAGAGGTCAGAATTCTCCTTAAATAGCCCCACCCCACATACGTGGATAAAGGAAGCCGATGGTAAAGAACATTTAGTGTAAACTTTAAAATTTTTCTATCCATTGATATATGCAGGCTTCATATGTCCATTCATGAAAATATTGCTACGAATGATACTTAGTTCCTTTTTTTTACTTTAAAACGAAGAAAAAACAGCTAAAGAAAAACAAGTTAAAGCTGGAGCATTCGTTTATAATTAAGTTTTGATATTGTAATTTCTACATGTGTGGGAATTGCTGAAATGATCATTCTAAATATAAGTAATACTAATGATAGCAATTGTGTAAGACTCCCTTCTTGAGGTCATATAGAATTTTTCATATTTATTTTATAATATTAAAATAAAAATAGGCATCTTCATTTTATTGGTATGTATTTCACATCATTTCCAATATTTTGAATGCGTCACATTATTTCTAAACGTTTGAGTGTCTCACCTTAATCCCGATAACTTTGAGTATCTCACATTAATCTGAATATTTTAACTGTCTGATATTTGTTCCACAATCTTTTGAATGCCTTATGTTATACGTTTATGATAAGTGTTTATGTTATATTAGACCCAATTTTTCGAGTGCCTCATATAAGCCAACATATATTGAAAGTTTCATATTAGTTCGAATACAGTGTCTCAAAGGAGATATTATTCTTTTAATGTATCATATAATATCAGTCCTAAAGGTGTGAATGTCTCAAATAAGTTATAATTCTTGTAGTGTATCATGCAATATTAGTCCTAATATTGTGAGTGTCTCAAATGAGTTATAATTCTTTTAGTGTATCAGATAATATTAGTCCTAATGCTGTGAGTGTCTAAAATGAGTTATAATTCCTTTAGTGTACCATATAATATTAGTTCTAATACTTTACTTGTCTCAAAGGAGTTACAATAATTTTAGTCTATCATGCAGGTCCAACTGTTTTAAATGGCGTTCTTTTTTCCCGAATTCCAGAATTAATTAATTATGGTTATATGATTATTATTTTCTTATTTTGATAAGATTTTTTTTATAGAATATTCAAGTGAAAGACATCCCTAGACTGAATCATTGGGTGGTTACAGGATTAAACGTTTATTTCTAAATATTTCAAAATTAAAAAGTTTTCTAAAATCTACAACTAGAACAAATATATTATAAAAATATACTAACAAACTTTCTGTTTCAAATTAAACTATTTGTGATCCCCCAAAATCATTTTATAAGACTAATTAAAATGCACCATTTTCAAATTTAAGTTATTTTCCGAATCAATATAATCATTAATCAAATAACTCTTCATTTGACGAAAGAATTTAGAAAACAATAGCCGAACTATTTCTTCTTTTTCAATTCAGAATTCCTTTCAAACAAGAAGAACCAACACCCAGAAAAATTCGCCAGAATTTCTAAATATACCACAAATCATTTCCCATCGCCATCTAACCACCATTCAACATAAAAGATCTTTCTCTTTCGCCTTTATTATCCCCAACATTAACATTCTCCTGTAAAGAACTGCGCTCCTGAATGTTTAATATCTACTAAAGGGGCGCAATCATTAATGCCCCGATTATTAATACGAGTGTCTTCCTCTTTCATTATATTTTTCTTTTTTTTATTTTCCAATCTTTTCCTCCCCCCTCTTTCTTTCAAAATAAAAAAGAAAAGAAAAACAGGCGTGGTAGTGCTTTGATACATCCTATGGAGATCCTACCTGTGACATTTACAGGACTTTAAGGAATGGGACCATTTTAGCCCCCCCCCTACCTTAACGGTAATTTTTCCGTTATTATTGTAAAAGGTTTTTGGGTGGTACTCCTTCGTCCTCTAATATAGGGGTGTTTCTCGTAACTTTTAATTCACTTAATAGCAAGGTGTTGCACCCAGAATCTTTTTTTTTTTTCGTCAGTGGTCGGTTTTTAATTCTTCTATCCTCAGTTTGATGGCAGGTGATAGCGCAATTTGTTGAATTGTTTCAGTTTATACAAGGTAACAGTCGGAAATTGTTTAACATTTATGGAAGGTTATAATTGCTGGGGAGACTGCAATAAATTTTAAGTGAAATGTCTTAAAAAGGTTCTTTTTATTTCAAAAGGGGAGATGAAAATATAAAGATGTTTTTTTTTAGGTGACAAGTTGAGAAATTGTAACTGATGTTTACTTCTCATTCTTAAGCGTTTTTATTATTAGTAACTATTGTTGTTTTTATTACAGACTTATAATTTAACTCATAACTTGTTTATGTATAAATTATATCCTTTTTTTAAATCTATAAAATTTGATAGATTTTCAAAACTGTCCTAAAAATTAATTTCGCTCTATCTCTTTAAATTATGATTTGTTTTGAATATATCTGAATAAGCCTGCACAATAATTTTTAAAATTTTGAAACTATAATTCATCTGAAATGTTTAGTATATTCGTAAAAATGACGAATTTTTTTTTCTGCATTTGGATATATAGCACTCATTACAATGGTTTGGTTTATCAAATATTTTATTTAAATTGAAGCATTTTCCAAACATTTAGAGTGGCATTGTATAAAATATGACTAAGGAAATAATAAAATTATGCTCTATTTTTAAGGCTATAGAAAGTTTTTCAATGTCTCGGTATTACTATTTTAAATAACGTATTTGATTGAAATATCATGATACACTATTAGAATTTTTACTCCAAAATTACGGTAAAATAACCATCAGAAATGTGTCAATCCAATTAACCGTAAAGTTTACTGTAAAGAACAATTTTTGACTTGCACGGTTTTGAAACAGCTTGCATCTAGAATGGTTAAAAATAACCATAAATATTAAACTATACGGTTTTTCAGTTATTCACAACTAACATGGTTTCAAAACCGTGAAAAAGAAATATAACTAGACATTAGTGATAGTTTAGCAGCTCTTTGTCTTTTCCATCTATGCGATGCGTGAATGAGAGAAACGTATTCTAATAGACCAGAAGCACAAATTGGAGAGTGCATGACACCTGAAACTCTTCATGTGTTGAAGAGAATGAAAGAAATATTGTGGTGTCAAAGCCGTAACTCGAACCCCCGTTCTGTCGGACATGAGATTGGACAGATTAGCCCACTCACTTATAATATACACTGGTTATCATAAATTAAGGAAAATTCACAAAAATCGCGATAACTCAAGAAATTACACATGGAATTTTATGAAACTTACCCACAATATACAACACATAGTAAGGTATTAAACAACATAAAAAGAAATTATCAGACATTAATAGTAGTATAGAAATTAGCACATGTATAAAATAAACAAATTGGAAGTATCGGTTTGCAATAGAAAAAGTACCTTTAATATGGAATATGATTGCCTCTAGAAGCAATACAGCACAAACAGCGATGTGTGATGCTTTCAATTATGCGGTCTATCAGTTCAATAGGAAGTGAGAGCCATTGCTCTTGTAAAGCAGTTGCAAGGGTGGCAAGGGTCTGAGGGGGCGGATTGATGGCAGATACACGCCTCCCTAGAGCATCCCAAACGTGCTCGATAGGATTCAAGTCCGGGGATCGAGCTGGCCACTCCATGCGAGTAATTGTTTCCTGTTGAAGATAATCATCAACAATGCGAGCTCTGTGTGGTCTTGCATTATCGTCCTGTAACAGGAAGCAATCACCAATTGCCCCGGCATATGGGCGCACATAAGCATCAAGGATGTTGTCTCGATAAACCTGAGCATTCACGGTTCCCCTTGGAAAGACATGGAGGTATGTGCGCCCTCCTAAGGATATGCCTCCCCAAACACAGACACTGCCTCTTCCGTATGCATCTCTTTCACGGATGTTTGATGGATGATAACGGGTCCCAGGTTCTCTCCATATCAAATAACGTCTACTGTCACTTTCTAGACTAAACCTGGACTCATCCGTAAAGAGAACAGGCCTCCATTGATCTGACGTCCAGTGGACATGTTGTCGGGCCCACTGCAAACGGTCTCTCCTATGGCGTGATGTGAGCGGCACGCAAATGGCTGGTCGTCTCGCATACAGACCACCTTCGTGGAGCCTTCTGCGCACAGTTGACGTTGACACCAACCTTCCGGTGGCTGCAGCAAGAGAGGATCTAAGATGTGTCGGAGTAGCGGTTCTATTCCTGCGTGCACTTAATGTCAAATATCGGTCATCGGCACTGGTCGTAACAGTTGGCCGTCCTTGACTGAACCTCCTAGATGCCGAATCTGTGGTTTGAAATTGCCTCCAAAGTCTATGAACCACAGATGGACTCACATTTAGCCATCTGGCCACTTCTGATTGACTCTGCCCTGCCTCTAGTCTCCCGATGGCTCTCCATCGTAGTTCTTCAGGCAAATGATGCCTAGAGGTCATTATTACGAATTGGCTATCTCAGATTTTCAATGTCGCAATCACAGTAAAATTTGTGTGCTTTCTCTCAAACTTGGACTTTTATGCTCCAGGCAGATGACGTAAGCCGAGTGCAGCGCCACTAATTTGCATATTGCAATTTTACTCAGCTACTCTTAGTGGACAACATATGCAAATTTTGCACGGTTTGGCTTACTTTTGAAAGAGTTATCGCTATTTTTGTGATTTTTCCTTAATTTATGATAACCAGTGCTGGTTATCATAAATTAAGGAAAATTCACAAAAATCGCGATAACTCAAGAAATTACACATGGAATTTTATGAAACTTACCCACAATATACAACACATAGTAAGGTATTAAACAACATAAAAAGAAATTATCAGACATTAATAGTAGTATAGAAATTAGCACATGTATAAAATAAACAAATTGGAAGTATCGGTTTGCAATAGAAAAAGTACCTTTAATATGGAATATGATTGCCTCTAGAAGCAATACAGCACAAACAGCGATGTGTGATGCTTTCAATTATGCGGTCTATCAGTTCAATAGGAAGTGAGAGCCATTGCTCTTGTAAAGCAGTTGCAAGGGTGGCAAGGGTCTGAGGGGGCGGATTGATGGCAGATACACGCCTCCCTAGAGCATCCCAAACGTGCTCGATAGGATTCAAGTCCGGGGATCGAGCTGGCCACTCCATGCGAGTAATTGTTTCCTGTTGAAGATAATCATCAACAATGCGAGCTCTGTGTGGTCTTGCATTATCGTCCTGTAACAGGAAGCAATCACCAATTGCCCCGGCATATGGGCGCACATAAGCATCAAGGATGTTGTCTCGATAAACCTGAGCATTCACGGTTCCCCTTGGAAAGACATGGAGGTATGTGCGCCCTCCTAAGGATATGCCTCCCCAAACACAGACACTGCCTCTTCCGTATGCATCTCTTTCACGGATGTTTGATGGATGATAACGGGTCCCAGGTTCTCTCCATATCAAATAACGTCTACTGTCACTTTCTAGACTAAACCTGGACTCATCCGTAAAGAGAACAGGCCTCCATTGATCTGACGTCCAGTGGACATGTTGTCGGGCCCACTGCA
Organism: Parasteatoda tepidariorum; assembly: GCF_982258835.1. Lineage (NCBI taxonomy): Eukaryota > Metazoa > Arthropoda > Arachnida > Araneae > Theridiidae > Parasteatoda > Parasteatoda tepidariorum. The sequence goes on from NC_141758.1 coordinate 43,190,784, forward strand.
AACGGTCTCTCCTATGGCGTGATGTGAGCGGCACGCAAATGGCTGGTCGTCTCGCATACAGACCACCTTCGTGGAGCCTTCTGCGCACAGTTGACGTTGACACCAACCTTCCGGTGGCTGCAGCAAGAGAGGATCTAAGATGTGTCGGAGTAGCGGTTCTATTCCTGCGTGCACTTAATGTCAAATATCGGTCATCGGCACTGGTCGTAACAGTTGGCCGTCCTTGACTGAACCTCCTAGATGCCGAATCTGTGGTTTGAAATTGCCTCCAAAGTCTATGAACCACAGATGGACTCACATTTAGCCATCTGGCCACTTCTGATTGACTCTGCCCTGCCTCTAGTCTCCCGATGGCTCTCCATCGTAGTTCTTCAGGCAAATGATGCCTAGAGGTCATTATTACGAATTGGCTATCTCAGATTTTCAATGTCGCAATCACAGTAAAATTTGTGTGCTTTCTCTCAAACTTGGACTTTTATGCTCCAGGCAGATGACGTAAGCCGAGTGCAGCGCCACTAATTTGCATATTGCAATTTTACTCAGCTACTCTTAGTGGACAACATATGCAAATTTTGCACGGTTTGGCTTACTTTTGAAAGAGTTATCGCTATTTTTGTGATTTTTCCTTAATTTATGATAACCAGTGTATATCTATCTGCAAGGAACAAAGTGACTTCATTAGGTGGGTCTAGATGGCGCAAAAAATTTCTGTTTGTTTAACCGAATTAACAAATTCCTATTTAATTATTTTTTCCGAGTAATTTCCAACTGTGCAAATCATGAGCTCATTAGCTCAATGTTTGAATTTGATTTTCTGAATAATGTTTAGACATTTGTTGAGTGGTTTCTTTGGGTAATTGTGAGCTTCGGAAAAAATGGAAAGCGTTACTTTTTTAATTGTTTGTCATCATCTATGTTTCTAGACTGTTTTCGAAAATTTCTTTCTTTTATTTCGTGGACATTTTTCAAAAATTGTCTGCATCTTTGAGCGGTATTTACGAGTATATAAATTATTTCGTGCATACGATCTTAAAATAATTTTGCGTTTTCTATGCAGTTTTTAGAATGAACCATGTTTTTGGTGTTATTTTCAGTAATGGAAAACCAAAGAGGATTTTTGTCATTATTCATGATTGTCTAAACAGTTGTTGATCAAATGCTAAAATTCTTCCGTTTCTTTTGGGAGGCTCAGAGTTAATAATTAATATTTTTAATGCAGTTAGTACTTTTTATATTATTACATTTAAAAAAAACTGCCCTGTTATTTTGAATTCTGGTGAACTGTATTGGTGAACTTCACAAATTGACGCAAATATTGTGTTACAGATTGTACCTTCAGTAATCGTATGCATTTAATATATTCTTTTTGAAAATTAGACCTCGCTTAAAAATCAGAGGAAAAAAAGTAACTCTTTAAAGAGTACGAGGCAATTCCAGTTTTCTTTCTTTTAAAACTTATTTTAGAATGGTTTTATTGAAACTTAATACCGTAAATCATAATTTGTGAAAAGTAACACTATTATGATATCAAACTAATTCTAAATTTTCTTCTTTTAAAACTCATTTCAGAATAGTCATTTTGCAATTAATACCGTAAATCTTCGTCTGTATAAAATAACACTATTCTGATCTAAAACCGATTCCAGTTTGCTTTCTTTAAAACTTATTTTAGAACAGTCGTGTTTCAATTAACTGTAAATCCTCATCTGTAAAAAGCAACGCTATTATGATCTCAAACCGATTCCAGATTGTTTTCTTTCCAAACTTTTTTTAGAATGGTGATAGTGTAATTAATATCATAAATCTTCAGCCATAAACAGTAACGCTATAAAGTACTTAAGCTGATTTCAGTTTGCATATTTTAAAAATTATTCCAGAATGATCACACTGTAATTAATATCGAAAATCCTCGTCTGCAATAAGTAACGAAAAAAAGATCTCAGGTCAATACTAGTTTGATGCCATTCAAAACTCGTTTTAGAATGGTTATATTTCATTTAATGTGGTAAATCATCGTTTGCAAAAAGTAACACTGTCTAGTTCTCCAACCAATTCTAGTTTGTTTTCTTTTAAAACTTATTTTAGAATTGTTGTATTACAAATAATGCAGTAAAACCCCTTCTGTGAGAAGTACTGCTATAATATTTTCAAGTTAATTCCAGTAGTTTTCATTTAAAATTTATTTTAGGACAGGTATATTGCATTTAATGTCATATATTCTCGTCTGTAGAATTGCTTTAATTAACAAAATTGATTAAGAATTTTGGCTTCACACTTAGCTATTTCCTTTGCCTCAAATTTTCCGCAAGAAAAAAATTTCTATAAAACGCATTCCAAATTTTAATTAATAAAAGTCGACGAATTTTTATGGACTGTAAGAAAATTTCTTTTAAAAATTATTCAATTTCGGCTACATAATGTAATAATAAATTTTTCCACTAATGGGAACAGGGAAATGAATTTAATTGTTTCGAAAGTTAAAATTATGCTGATAATGAATCTAAAAATATTCAAATGAAAATGAGTTCTGAGATTTAGAGTAAATAAACATAATGCTTAAATAGTTTACCATTTTAACACCAGCTAAAGCAAAAAGGTAAGTTTGTAATGCAAATCATAACATTTAAATTCACAATTCTTTCAATTTTGCACCCTTTTTTAAAGAATTTAAATGCATGTTTTAAAAAATTTATTGAACAGTAACGTGAAAAAGCTACGAAAATAAGAAAGGCATCATAAATTTAATTATGCCTTAATTTTTCATATTTCTCCATTTCGTACAAAAAAAATCATGAGAAAGTTGTTAATTAAATTTGTTGTTTAGAACTAATTTTAACAGCCTTCATTTGCATTAAAAAACTCATGAAATTTTCTCTTGATATAATTAAAACACTCATTAGTGAGCTCTTACAAAGCATTCTGTGTTAATTAGGTAAATAATTTTGAAATAATGAAATGTGGATTAAATAATCAATACATTTCCGAAACTTCAATTTTCTAGTTGGAAAAAACTACAGCCGTTGAACCCCTACATAACGCATTTATGTCATTAGCGAAATATGTATCACCATAAGTAGCAAAATTTTTGCAATTTGTTATTTCGGGAAATCGTTCGTTAATTTAACTTGTTCCTCTGTCGAATGCTAAAAGTTTTTACTTTTTTATACTTCGTGCGTTAATTGAAATTAGCAATTTCACATAATTCTTTTGGAACATTAGCGTTACTTAAAGAAAGTAGACAAACTAATGTTAATTTAATTTAAATATCTAAAATTTAATTTTCAAGTAAGGTGTTTGTGAGGTTTATTTGAGCTGGTTTTAAGGTTGATGTAAGGTTTATTTGAAGTTGACTTCAAAAACAACGTTAAGAAATCACCCTCCTAAGGCTTATAATCGAGGCTTAAGACGTTATTTTACTCACACTCGAGGCTCTTTTGAGATTTATAAAAATCTACCTTAGAGCAATCAGCTTAAAGAGAATGTTATTGAGATATACAGGTTGTTTTTCTACACTTCAAGCAAATATGTATAATTAAGGATGTGGATAATTTCACCCAATTTCATCCAAAATTTCTACTGAGCTATATAGGAAAATGATTTTATGAGGTTAAACGAGGTTGAAATTGAGATTTATTGACGAGATCAATTTTTATCTTAAAGCATAATCTCATTTTCGATCTCCGGTATATTTTTATACCTGTCAACCTAAAAAAACATCTTATTTTTTCTCTAAGGGAAATGTTTTCTTACTAGTAGAGTTTTTGCAACACTTTTATATGAATGATATTGTTAGATTGTAAAATATTTTAGTGAATCTGAACCCCCTAAAATAGTGGCAGCTACGTTACATGGAAATAGTGTTTCACTAAGTGTTCTACTACTTCAAAATCGAGAATAGTTTTTTGTGTAATGATATGTCCTCAATACCTAGTGTGTTCTTTTACACTACTTGGTGTAAAGTAACCATCATGATGTTTAATGTTCAGTAACACTAAAATGTATAACTACAGTGAGATATGATGCACATAAGTAAAGTTACTTTTGAGATACAATTTAAACAAGAATCATAAAAGTAGCATGCATAGATATACAATAATTCTTAAAATAAAATTAGTTCGTTAATCAAACATAAACGGAATATTGATATGAATACGAAAAAAAAAACGAAATTAAAATAAGTTAAATGTTAAAAATATATTTTATACAATTAAAAGATTTATATAACCCTTATAAGAACATGAATATTGTTATTATGTGACAAAAAACACAGTTTATATGAGAAGTTTATCAAATAAATCAGACCAGAAGATTGAAGTTACTTGGCGAAACATCGGTCACAATCAAATTTTTTTATCAATCAGTAAAAAATATTGAACCTTACGTGGTATTAAATAGGCTGTGACAAATTTGTCAATTGAACTCGACGAGAAGAATTCCTCATGTAAACAAACCACCATATTGAACACTATTTTGAAATTACACAATTATTCGCATTAAATTTCTAGTAATGGTCCAAATGGACTAATAATGGTTTGTTGTAAGTTTAAAGCATAATACCCTACCATCCTTGTAACAAAAAATAACTTAAATAGTTTAAATATACACTAATTATTAGGCACATTTATGGAGCTTTGAAAACAAAGTCTGCTTCATCAACGAGCTGCAGATTGCTGTAAGTTCTATCAATTATTGGTGTTAAGATTTAGCTACACCCTTTAAAGTTTCTAAGAGCGATCGATTCGGTATGAGCTTGAAATAAAGTAAACATTAATTCAGTTTTTAGATTTATCCAACACTAAATTTGGACAGGTGTTACGCCACAGTTCTAACAATGTGGTTTTTATCCTGATTTTGCTCTGAATCATGCGTATAATAATTCTTACGATTTTGAATTCATTTTATCAATTTATTTATTTATCTATTTATTTATTTATCTATTTATTTATTTATTTATTTATCTATTTATTTATTTATCTATTTATTTATTTATCTATTTATTTATTTATCTATTTATTTATTCATCTATTTATTTATTTATCCATTTATTTATTCATTTATTTATTTATTTATCTATTTATTTATTCAGCTATTTATTTATTTAGACTTTTTTTGGCATTCAAATAGCAGTTTTCTATTCATAATCTTTACACTTTTAAAATATAATTTTGCCAAGATTTCAAAAAAAAATCTATTATTGCGGGCGATGATTATGGGTTATCGTGGATAATTGGAATCAAAAAGAAATTTTATAATTTACAAAAATTTCATTTACACTTGTTTCAAATTTTATTGATATTTACATTCGTTTATTCAATTTAGCATTACCAGGTAACATTTTACAGCATATTGTAAATATGAAAAGAGCAGAAGTAGATAAACTATTACTTTAACCATTCTGAGCTTATCATATCAAGCTGGTAATTGTATACTAATTATCATCCTAATTAGACAGATGCATTGCATATTGTATAATTAAGTATGATAGAAAAGGTCTGTTAATCCGTCAAGCAGAAAATTGTTACATTCTGTATATTTACTTAGAGTGATTAACTATAGAGTTTAATATGGTTCTTCAAATATAACAAAATTTTGTGTACGTAGAATTCCTTTTCATTTTATGAACAAATTGTAAATAGTAAGCAAAAATAAGTAGATTTTCTTTTAATTTAAGTTATTCAATAAATTATTATTAATATGATATAGTAATTTTAAAAATAATAAATAAACAAAATTGATACTTCTAATTAATAAAAGTAAAGTTTAATTTCGGTTTCTAAACATTAATTGAGGATGAAAAGATTTGTTAATCCATCAAACAGAAAGTGGTTACATTCTGTATATTTACATAGGACGATTAACAATGGAGTAGTATGAGAGTGTTCAAATATAATAATCAAATATTATATATAACATAGGATATTCAAATAAGCGTGGTAATAAGAGCCATAATTTTGAAAACCATAATTTCCGGTAAACCGTTTACCATATGAACGGAAAAAAAATCCCAAATGAATGATTTAAATACCGTAACATTTTTATTTTACTAACCAGAATTTTGGTTTTATTTTACTGGAAATGTCTTTAACATACATTACAGTGATTTTACAAGAATTTCGTTGTTATCCGTGCTAATTGTGATCTTGCGTTTTCTCCTTATTAGTTTCCTCATCTACATTTTATACAATTTTTGCCTATTTACAATGTAACATCCTGCAACATTACATATATATATATATATATATATATATATATATATATATATATATATATATATATATATATATATATATATATATATATATATATATATATATATATATATATATATATATATATATATATATATATATATATATATATATATATTGACTGACTATGTTAATGCACTTATTGGCTGATTTGTAAAAACAATAAATTTAGGAAAAATTCACTTTTGCTTGAAATGTGAATTTTATCCTTTTCTTCACATAATGAATTATTTCTTAATAATTTTTTTCTCTGTAATTTTATTTTGAATCAAACATCTTGGTCTTTCCAGTACTAGTCAAAAAACTCTTCGTTGTTTAGCAATTAATACCGAATGCCAAGAAAATTGAACAATATCCATAGACGATAACTAGAGTATCTGCGACTTAATACTATATATATATATATATATATATATATATATATATATATATATATATATATATATATATATATGTTACGGTGAAACCCCGAAGTCTGGAGAATGTCGACATTCACCGGTGAATGTCAACATTCGCGTAGTCGCTTTGGTGAATGTCCGAAATATTTGTGATATCCAATTTTATATTAATTTATTCGTTAATATTATTATATTTATTTCATATATTTATTCCATATTTTAATACTTACTGACGATAGATTAGAAGAAACAACAGTGTTTGGAGTATCGGGCAAATATATACCGGGCAATGGCACTTGACCTTAAAAAAACATCAGTGTAGGGTATACCGGGCAGTGGCACTTAACCTTAGAAAAAACATCAGTGTAGGGTTGAAATAAAAAAATAATAACAACAGTTTAAAAAAAAAGGATAAAATTTTATTTAAAAAACCGGAAAAAGAAGCTGGAAAAAAAGATATAATTTTTTCATCAGCCCACACGATTATATCCGTAAAACTGAGTGCTGTCTGATATTGTATCAATAAAGCCAAAGTTAAATATATTAATACAATAGTGTGAGGAGCACTCAAAAAAAATTTTTTATGAAAATTACAACAAATGAAATAGAACACAAAAAGTAAAAATAACATTTAAAAACAGAAAATAAAATAAAATAAAAAGGAAAAACAGTAAAAATGTACTATATATATATATATATATATATATATATATATATATATATATATATATATATATATATATATATATATATATATATATATATATATATATATATATATATATATATATATATGTATATATATATATATATGTGTGTGTGTGTGTGTGTGTGGGTGGGTGTGCGTGTGAAAATAAACCACACCATGTCAATCCTTGCATTTCTGTCAATTACCAATCACGAACAATGCTCTAGAGCTCCCTTTTTACCTCTTCTTGGCTATTTTGAGTGAAGGAAAGGACGCAGCAATAGGCTTTCATTTATTCTTAATATAAAAGGGGAGGATATAATCAATAGATATATATCTTCCGCGCCACATAAAAGAGAGGAACATTTTCCACAGGCCACTTACTCTTATAGATGAGCGTATAAATTAGTCTCTATTGGCGGGATAAATCAGCCTTAGGAGACGGCCGCGGTGTGAAGAAACTTGTGTGCACATTACTTGCTTAGAGATTTTCGTATGGGAATGCCAATTCATTTTATCCCATGCTCAACTTAGAGAATAAGACATTTTTCTAGGCTTCGAATAAACACATCATTTTATAAGGAGACTTTTAAAGGTTTTAAATGCTGTCAAAGAATCGAATTGAACCTCAAGGTTGATATTTTTCAGATCATGATACATTATCTGAAAATTCTTAACAAAGGATTCTAAATTTTAACTATCCATTTAAGAGCTTCATAAATGCTGAAATGTTTCAATTTTATACATAATTTTTGTAACATTTTATCAATATAGTATATTTTGTCGTAAAATAGAGTATAAGAGATGACTGTATTAATGTTTCACTAACCAATTAAAATTTCTACGCATATAATTTAACGTACTAACTTAATTTTATTAATGCATTGTTTTAACATCTACATGGAAGGGTATTTCAATTAGATTGTAGTCTTGTTAAGCGGTAAAGTGGTTTATTCATTAGGGAAGTAAATATGCTCTTTTTGTTTTGGTTTATTTTACCTAATCACGCTTATATCGAGTTAAAATGTTATTATTACTTAACTTTTTATTTGAACCTTTATTCATTTAGTTATCGGACCGATGTCTTGTTGGACTGAATTATATTGTATGGACAAATTTATATTAACCCCTTAACGATCGGTTAATTTTTAAGAAAATGGTCATAAAAGTGCCTATTTTGCCAAATAACTATACTAACTATCTATACTATACTATCTAACTATACTATCTAAATATCTATATAACTATACTATCTAAAATAAACTAACTATCTACAATTACCTTTAAAATACCCTGTTACTACCATCTGGTGTGTAAAATAAGAAATAAAAAGTTTTCCGGACAAAAGAAATTAATTAGCTTTATTCTTATTGGCTCGTTACTACTGAACACTCCAGTCCGGAAATTTCACGGGAGTGAGAAATAGAGGGCGAAACCTCATGCCGTCATTTTCACGGGAGCGAGAAGGAAGGGTTTAACAGAATTTATCTGCCATCAATCAAGAAGTTTCAAAGTTTTTATTTACTATTAATTATTTTTCAAAATATAAAGTTAGTTGTTATCAATTTTATTTTTAATCAATCGAATGATCCAGTTTAGAGAAATGCTGGACTCCCAAAGGTCGAGGAGAAAAGGAAAAATCTGGCAGTAAGAAAATTATGCATTTGGCACACAAAATCAGGGAAAACTATCTATTTTCGCAAAAATCTGAAAACATTGTGTTTTAAAAATGATCTGTCATAAGATCTTATAGTAATCATAGGCTGTCACTAAATTGTGAGTTTAATTAAGTCAGTCTTTACTGTCAGGTTCAAAAATTCTATTTGATGATACTAAATAAAAAAAAATAAAAATAAATTAAAATAAGGCAAAATAAATTAAAATAAAACAAAATAAATTAAAATAAAAGTAGATAAACTAATATGAAATAAATTAATGTGAAATAAATTAAAATAAAATAAATTAATATGAAATAAATTAATATGAAATAAGTTAAAATAAAATAAATTAAAATAAAATAAATTAAAATAAAATAAATTAAAATAAAATAAATTAAAATAAAATAAATTAAAATAAAATAAATTAAAATAAAATAAATTGAAATAAAATAAATTAAAATAAAATAAATTAAAATAAAATAAATTAAAATAAAATAAATTAAAATAAAATAAATTAAAATAAAATAAATTAAAATAAAATAAATTAAAATAAAATAAATTAAAATAAAATAAATTAAAATAAAATAAATTAAAATAAAATAAATTAAAATAAAATAAATTAAAATAAAATAAATTAAAATAAACATTTCAACTTTTAAAATCTTTAACATCTTAACGTTTTAAATTTTCGGTGCGAACGAATGTTTATAACGAAAATTATGCATCCTTCGTTTTAGATTTTAGTTGTGACAAAAATTGAACAATTTTCTCCTTTTCAGTCCCCGTGTAAAACATAGTTTTCGTAATATTTATCTCAATTTATTATTCTCAACTTCTTTTTCTTGTTGTCAGAAAGTGAAATTTTGATAGGTGATAAAACGGAGATAAATTTCACTTGAAATACTCAGGAAACAATTTTAATTTGCATTTTCAGCAGGTATAGACTTCCATTTATTTTAGTCAATCAAGACGTGATCTAAATTTTGAATGGTGGTAAAATGTCGATCAAAATTGTTTACAGAGGTCAAAGCAAGTTAAGGGTAGAGCACTATATCTAGTCGAAATTATGGTTACGATATGTCGTTTGTGGTAGTAAAATCTAATCAAAATAACTGACTTTCCTAATGTCAGTCAGCAAACAACACCTATTAACATATAAGTGCTCTAGTTAGTCGGAAAGTGGTAGGAATATCATCTAATTATATTTCATTAGATAATAGTGAAATTTTTTGATTGAAGCGACCAGGAAACGATTGAAGCTAGTGCTGTTTTCCAACACAAAGGTCTAGTAATCTGTAGGGCTTATATCAATAACACCAAAACCGACCTTTTCGATTTATATTTTCTAAGAAACTACTTATGCTATCACTTTTAAATTTTTTGGGGATATTTGAGATTACATAAGTTGTATTCTGTGATAATATTTTAGCGTTAACAAAGAAACATTTTGAGTTAAGAATTATTTTTGCACCAAAATTATTTAAAAAATTTTTAAAAAAAATTATAGTTCTCAAATTATAATTTTTTTTAAAAATTATTAATTTCAGCAATTTTTTGTTCATTTGCAATTTTTCTGTTCCTATTAACGGTTATCACTGTGTAAACATGTATTTGCAAATATTCTGTGAAAAAAATGTAACAATATCTTGTTTAGATGCTGAGAAAAGGTACAGCGAAAAAGGTCAGTTTTAGAATTATTGGTATATGCCCTACCGGCTCCCGTCAAGAGTTCTAGCTAGTCAGAAAGCCTCCGTAATTTTGGTTCCCTTTGGTGATATCATCAGGAAATATTCATATTCGTCAGAAAACAACTAAAACTTGACTATGCAATAATTTTGTTTAAATGGAATTGGTATAAAATTATGATTAGTTACACAAGCTAATATATACTAATTATTTAAGATATTATTGCGTAAAAATAGGGCTATATAGTGAAAATAATTTATTTCCCAATGTGTTCAATTGTAAGTTTAAAAGAATGAAAAAACAATTGAAGAAACTTAACTATTTTTTATTTAATTACTAAATTGCATGCTTAATTCCTAAACATCATGTTTTAATGTACTGTCACTTTAAATAATATAGCAAATTAAACTGAATATGCATTAATTGTACAGCCTGAGTGCCAAATAAAGATTTCAAGTAAATCCTTTTTTTTTCTTTTCAGTTATGGGAAATATGCGTGTAAAAAATTTATCTTAATTGCAAAAACTTCTTAACGGAGTAATGGAGAGAAGCTCGAGAAAAATAAATAATTAAGTAGTAGATGTAATTAGCTTATGATCCACTCAAGAAAATATTTTTTGGGTTGAAAAACATAAGGAAGCTAAATGTTGGGAAAAGAAAATCTTGATATAAAAAGTGCTTACGCAATCAGAAAGTATAACGGTAATTAGTATATACGATTTTCTTTTCATTTCAGGGAATAAGATTTTATATAAATTGAATAATCTTATCATAGTTCAAATACACATCTCCTAGTTTAATTTAAATATTCACTTCCATTATTCAAAAGTTAGTGTATGATTAATTTTATATATATATATATATATATATATATATATATATATATATATATATATATATATATATATATATATATATATATATATATATATACAAGAAAACACTAAGAACACTATTTTTTCTTAAATAAACATCTATCTTCTAAAACTATTTATGATCAATTTTTAAAATTATCCAGTATAATATTACCTTGCGCACATCCATTTCGGGCCCATCCTTGGTAACTAACAAATCAAAACTCAGAATAACAAATCACTTCAGCAGTGCAGTAAGAACGACACTTTAAAACCCTCTTGTTACACTCAATTTGCGCTTTTGTTTTCATCTTTTGTTTTCATATTTTGTAATCTGGCAATCTTTCTGCGAAAACATTTTTAAATCATTCTTGAAAAATATCCGTCCATGTAAGTTGTTCTGATTTTGCTACTCGCTTTATAGTCCCCCCTTTTTAATGTTTTTTCTTTTTATTTTATTTTATTATCTATTTTTACATGTTATTTTTACTTATTTTTAATTTTTGTGATCTATTTTATTTGTTGTTATTTTTATAAAAAATTTTTGAGTGCTCCTCACACTATTGTATTAATATATTTTGCTTTGGCTTTATTGATACAATATCAGAAAGCACTCTGTTTTGCGGATATAATCGTGTGGGCTGAAGAAAAGATTATATCTTTTTTTCCGGTTTTTTAATTAACATTTCATTTCTTTTTTTCTTTTTTAATAAACTGTTGTTTGTTATTTTTTTACTTATTATTTCCCACCCCCTTTTTTTTCATATGTCTATAATGTTTCTTTGTTTTATTCTTTATTTTGATATATATATATATATATATATATATATATATATATATATATATATATATATATATATATATATATATATATATATATATATATATATATATATATATATATATATATATATATATATATATATATATATATCTGGGTTGTATATTGATAAATCATGGATATGGTTTGTACATTGTTAAATCACTGATCTGGGTTGTACATTGATAAATTGTGGATCTGGGGTGTACATTTATAAATCATGAATCTGGTTTGTTCATTGATGAATCGTGTATCTGGGTTGTACATTGAAAAATCGTAGATCTTGGTTGTACATTGATGAATCATGGATATGGGCTGTTTATTGATAAATAGTGAAATAAAGATTACTTTATAAACACGGGTATTACCAGAAGAGAGAGAATTACAGGAGAAAAAATTTATAGCCAAAACTAACTTAATATGGTACAATTTACTGTGTTTCGGCTTTAAAGGAACACCGAAAAGCAAAGTAATTTTTATTAAAACGCCTTGTTAATGATTTTGGTAAAATTAACAGTAAAATAATAGGGTATTATAATCTGTGATAAAATTTAGTAAATGAGTTAAAATTTGTTAATTTAATCATGATACCATAAAGCATCACATAAAGACCATTTATATTGCTAAATTTACTTCTTAATTTTGTATTGTTTACTAAATGTGTATCGTTAAGAATTATAATTGTGAAAACCATAATCTCCAGTGAATCGTTACCGAATGAACGGAAAATTATCAAATGAAATATTCAAATATCATATATTTTGGTTTTTATTACCATAATTATGGTTTTCTTTTTAAATAGAAGTGCTATTACCATACAGTGTGGTAATTTTGCCTGAATTGTGTTTTCCGTGCATGAGGTGTTCAAAGTTATTGTTACTATTAGTCATGAATAACATGTATTATGAAAAAAAATCGAATATATAGCAATAATTGACAATAATTAATATCAAATATGAAAATCTAATGGTTATTTAGTGAAACATTTAATGTAGCTAATTGACTCTAAAGAAATAAAATTAAAAATATTATTAGTTCATTGCTAGAGACAAAAAAAATGTTATAAAATCAAAACATAAGCTTGTCTGAGAACTTTATTAATATTTAAAGCTTGTATCAGATTAAAATAAACATGTATGTCTTAATTTTGTTATATATTTAACTTTTAATAATAGTGAGAAAAAATTAACTTCCAGCATTTCTTTTTTAGTTAATAAAAAGAAATTTATGACGCTTTACACCGAATGAAAATAAAAAATCGTTTTTTTTTAAATCTTATTGTTGCTTACGATCAAAAAATATTTGGTTATAACAATAAGAAACTTTTAAGTGCATAAATATTTACTGTTTTATTCTTAAGAAAATAGTGGGAAAAAAATTTTAATATTAATTTTTTTGGCAAGCATACAAAAAATAAATATTCAACTGTAATAATAATAAAAAAATTCGATATACGATTTAATATTTATTTGATTAAGTTCTATCATAGAAATGATACAATAACACTATATGATCTCGCAAAAAGTTAAAGCAAAAATAAAACTATCGAAGACATTTTATTGCTGCAAATTTATTTTTAGAGGATGCAGTAATCCCCAAAAAATAATATATCTGATGGATTTTTCTTTTCTTCGTTTATTAATGAAATTATAAAAGTAAAAGCATAAAGGTAATATAAAATGAAAATCAAAGAAATTAAAAGTTCAAACGTTTAAACTTTTAAAGATAAGAATGAAAACAGTACAATTTTCAATATTTTGTGGCTTCTCTCATGGGTGCAGTTAGCGGGGGTATATGTATATGTACTACTTAATTTTTTTAAGTTTTTACAAGTCCTCCTCAATATTTCAAAGCAATAAGGAAAATTTCTCGAATTATTATCGATTTAAATTCTTTAAAGAGAAAAACAGCAAATAAATATAAATAATTCACCTATTCTTATTATCTTGCATTTAGTATATTTAAAGATTTTTTTTATGTGTGTTATGTGTATTTTTTTTTAAAAAAATAATCTTAAATAATCTCAATATTGCAAAGCAATAAGGAAAATTTCTCGAATTATTATCGATTTAAATTCTTTATAGAGAAAAACAGCAAATAAATATAAATAATTTACCTATTCTTATTATCTTGCATTTAGTATATTTAAAGATTTTTTTTATGTGTGAAATTTAAAACAGAACTATTGTCACAATCTTAGTTAATTTCATCCCTCAAAAGATTTTAGCTTTCCAAACAAGAATTCCCCTCATAAGATTTCCAACGACGCCCATGGCTTCTTAAAATCCTTACTTTAATTAAAGAAAATAATTACACAATTAGCGTGTAATGAAAATCAGATAAATATTCTAACATTTATTTAATTTTCATAAGCTTAATAACAACATTGGAATATAAAAAATTTAAAACTGGTTTCAATATCTGAGAAATTCTCATATATTTTATTGTCAACTAAAAAATAATCTTAAGAACACAATAATAACATTAAGTAAAAAGAAATCATTATTTTTTGTTACAAGATCGCAAAGAACATTTAGAGTTGTTTTTGATTTCTAAAAGTTTTTTTTATTAATTAATTTTGTTTTCCACTATAGAACCTCAATTTTGCACCAAATCATTCCCTACGAAATTCTAGTAGACTTATCTGAAATGTTTTTAATGATTCATAAGGAAATTATAATAAAACAAATTTAGCGTCAAAATTATTCTTATATATTTGACAACTCATTGAAATAAAATAAAAGTAAAAACTCATTAATAGCTCACAGAATAAACACACAAAAAAATAACTTACTGATACAAAATGGCAAAAAACGTTATAGGGTAGCAGTAAAGAAATAAACTTTCAATATTTAAGTGTTTTTTTTTTGTTGTTGTTTATTCATTTCATTTTGCACCATAGGATCGGTTCAAAGTCATTTCTTACAAAATCTGAATAGATTTTTTTTTTTAATAATTGATGATAAAGTTAAGATAAATTGATGATTAGGTACGACAATTTTACTACCCAAATATCCTTATACATTACATTATCCATTTAAATAAAACAAAAGTAAAAACACAATAATGACACGAAGTAAAAACAAAACAGTATTTTTAGTTACAAAAAATGGCAAAGAACATTTGAGGATAACACTAGTAGAGTCAACTTTCAAAGTGTTATTATTATGATCATTATTATTTATTTCATTTTCCATTATAGGATCCAATTTTGTTTAAAAACATTTCCTTGAAAATATAGCTTTATCTCCATTTTAGTGATAATTGATGATAAAATTTAGATAAATTGATAATATATGAAAAGGTAAGGCAAATTTATTACAAAAATATACTTTTATAACTAATTATCTATTCGAATAAAACGAAAGTAAAAACACAATAATGACGCAGAATAAAAACAAAAATATTATTATTTATTGTTAAAAGAAAACAAAGGACATTTGAAGAAACTTTTTTTTAAAATTTATTTCCTTTCTCATTTTTGGATTTAATTTCTTGTAAAGTCATTCCCTTTAAAATACAAATAGATTTATCTTGTTTTTTTTCTAATTACTGATGAAAAAGTTTTAAAAAAAAATTTTTGTATCAAAAAGAATCTTATACATTTGCTTGCCCTTTAAGCAAAAACAAAAGTAAAAGCGCTGTAAATAACTCAGAAAAAATAAAAATATTTTTCATTTTTACAAAATAATAAAGAATATTAAACGATAACAATAAAAAAGGAAACTTTCGATAGCTTTTTTTTATTTATTTAATTCATTTTCCACTGTTGGATACATGTTAGATCAAAGTCTTTCTCTACACCCTACAAATAAAATAATTTATGATAAATGTTACGATAAAACAAATTTAAAATCCAATATAGTCTTATACATTTTCACTTACCTTCTACCCCTTTAAATAAAATAAAAGTAAAATAATACTAATAATAGAAAATTAGAATAAATATAAAATTTATATTTATTTTTACAAAATGGCAAAGAACATTAAAAACACTAAAAAGGCAAAATGTTGGTAGTTATAACTTATTTATTTACTTTGTTTTCAACTGTAAGCCACAATTTGATCAAAGCTTCTACACCAGTGATTCTCAACCTTTTTTTTGCGGCGGCACACTTTTAACGATTTCGAAATTTGACGGTACACAATGAAAAAATTAGTTTCAAAGTTGTTTACTTACCTATAATGCACTGTGTTAAATAGTTTGTGATAATAATTTTGAATGTGAAATAAAATAATATGTACTACAAAAGAACGTTTATTAAGGAATTAATTATTTCTTTCGACTAATTTTTTATTAGTTAGCAACAGTTTTTTATTTCTTTTGCTAGTTATTAATTGTTAGCTTGTTTTCTATTGTTATTAACTGTTAGTTTTTTTACATTAATTATTATTTTTTTGTGACTTCTTGTTAATTAGTTTTATTGCTAATTATTAATTGTTAGCTTATTTTTTGTTAGTTATCCTCTGTTAATTTGTTTTTAGAATTATAAATTGCATAGCTTACTTTAATGATTAGCTTTCATTTCCGTTTGAAAGTTAATACTCAGCTTGCTTGCTTTTGTTAATTAAAAATTTCAATAGTCATTAAGTTTTCTACTTATTTCAAAATTTTTTGTCAAAGACAATTTAAACTCTTCCTTCTTATTTTAAGATTGTCAGAGACAAGACAATCGCCGACAAGGATGTTCACGTAGTTAAGGCGTGGAAAAATTATAAAAATGTATATATATAATAGTATTATACTTGTATATACACTTTTCTTAAATTTAAACTTTACTCGCAATAAAAAAAAGCATCATAATTTTTAATGTATCATTTCTAATATTTGGCGGCACATTTTAAGAATTTGGTGGCACACAAAAGTGCCGCGGCACAGTGGTTGAGAATCACTGTTCTACACCATACAAATAGATTAAACTAAACTCAGTTGCGCGACAGCCCATAGTGAACCAAGGCCTACTGTGCCCATCTCAGTTTTCTTGATCTTGGGTTCAAAGGTGCAGGAGCAGATGTTCTGCTTAGGTGGTCAAAAGAACGCGAAACTCCAGTGTTTAGTTCCCAGGCATGCTTGGTATTCATTTATCGATCCACTGAAGGGATGAAAGACTGAGTCAACCTTGCCCGGCCCGAGGATCGAACCCAGGAACTGTGGTACGGGAGCACGAAGCGCTACCACTCAGCCACCGGGGGTCATACAAATAGATTAATCAATGATAAAATTTAAGATAAAACAAATTTAATATAAAAAAATCTTGAAATTGTCATTTTTAATAAAACAAATTTAGTATAAAAGATATTCTAATATATTCAACAGTTCATTCAAACATAACAAAAAAAAAAGCACAACAATAACACAGACTAAAAATTAAATTATTATTTGCTGTTACAAAATGGCAAAAAACATTAACCGAAAATGCTGAAAAAGGCAACTTTCGATATTAGAGAATTTTTATTACCCATTGGCAAAATGAGTCTCGTTTTGGGTTTGATGGCGCGCGCATCTTTTTTGGACGTCACCACACTTTTCAACTGTGTTCAAGAGTAATAGTAAACAGTGAGCATGCATTGTCATTGCATGCATTGCAATGGCAACTGTTGCAGTGTGATAATTTTTTTAGAATTCTTTTTTTCACTTTTAATTTTGCTATGCTCACTCGATGAGTCAGTCGATGAGTTTATTTTTGAGATATATGACCAGAGAGATCCCCATAAATACTTCTTGGGTTGTGAATAGAAGAGAATTTCATCATTTGAACGAAATTTTTGCTTTTATTAATTTAATTAAGAATCAGAAATTCTAACTTTGAGTTCAAACTGGATCGTTTTCAATACTAATTCTGATGAATATCACAAATAAAGAGGGTCTCAAAATGATTGACACGGTCCCAAAGGTTAGAGTTGAAGCAAGAAAATAGAAAAGAACGATGCCAGGGCCTAAACTTACCGAGACTGAGAAAGCCAAAACCCAAGAACGTAGACGGGAATACCTTAAGCGTTACACACAGACGGAAAAACGGAAGGATTTCGTTCACAAGCGCAGGCATGAAGCCCATTCTTCACAAGCGTACCTAAGTGGTTGACAGAATTGGACCCTACCGAAGAGTGAATGATGACTCTCCGAAACCCTATCATGCAAATACGAGAACTATGTGTTGATCACCAGTTAGGGATAAAAGGATCCACTGTCAACGTACCCAATGACTTGGACAAGACCGTAGACTTTCTTATACGCTGTATAAATGATTCATTCACTATTCATGTAAAATTGAAAAAAGGCCTATAGCTTTCAAATCCAATATCATGTACGAGCTTGTGAATCCGAAACGGGTATATGATGCAGCTTACAATCCCCTTCAAACATCATTGTATTAATCCGAAAATGTTAATATTTATCTCGATTGGCTGTTCAATGTCTGTTCAATCAGCAAAAGAATTTACACAGAATGTGCCTGAGCTGCATCCAAATATGTCCGCGAAATTATGTACCGAGCAGTCCAGGATTAGCAGTTAAACATGTCCAAGATGAAAACACAATAAGGCTGCTTTTCCAAAAAAATTAGACAACAACCATTTTGCCAGTGGGTAACCTGTGATCGTGCGGCAATCGAAATTTTTTTAAACTTTTGCTCCACTTTGGTAAATTTTTCTTTTCTTTTATTTACTTAATTCGTTTTCCACTGTGAGATTCAGTTTCGTTCAAAGTCATTCCTTGTTGTTGTTACTAATTCCCATCTGGTCTGACGTTGTCAGATTTTGATTGGCAGAAAATGCGAGACTTTTCAGGTGTCCACTGGCCAGTCGGGATGAGCAAGTGTTGGTTTGCCTGTCACCAGGAAGAGATAGAGAGAGTCCTGGTCTTTTTGCTTTATACCAGTAGTGAATAGGAGGAAACAGCCACTTTTGTTTGTTCTGGGCCTTTTGCCTTGCGAAAAGTTCAAGGTACGTAAGCTCTGAGGTGGAGGGGACTGGCTGGTCTAGTCCCTTCTTTGCAAGAGTGTCAGCCAACTCATTTCAGTGGATATCGACGTGGGACGGGATCCATTGAAAGTGAACTTCATGTTGCTGGGAAATGAGCTTTACTTTTTGCAAGATCGAAAAACTGGTTTTATCTTCAATGAGGGCGCAATTTTTGAGAAGTTGAATTGAACTACGGCTGTCGGATAGTATCCAAGTATTTCCAAAGTACCCTTCACTCAAGATTTTCTCTAGTCCCCTGTCGATTGCAATTAGTTCGCTTCGTCATACCTAACAAAAGTCATTCCTTAGTCATTCCTTACAAAATACAAATAGATTTATTGATGATTAATGTTAATATAAAACAAATTTAATATCAAAAAGATTCTTGTATATTAAACCTTCCATACAAACATAACAAAAATAAAATCACAACAATAACACAGAATAAAAATAAAATTATTATTTGCTGTTACAAAATGGCAGAAACATTAGCCAAAAATGCTGTAAAAGGCAACTTTCGATATTAGAGAATTTCTATTTACTTCTTTATTTCGTTTTCCACTATGGGACCCAATTTCGATCAAAGTCATTCCTTACGAAATACAAATAGAATAATTGATGATTAATGTTAAGATAAAACAAACGTACTATCAAAATGATTCTTGTATATTTAACCGTCCATACAAACATATCAAAAATAAAATCGCAAGAATAACACAGAATAAAAATAAAATTACTATTTGTTGTTACAAAATGGCAAAGAACATTAGACGAAAACAGTAAAAAGAGGCAACTTTCGATATCTGAGAATTTCTATTTATTTATTTATTTCGTCTTCCACTATAGGACCCAATTTCGATCAAAGTCATTCCCTACAAAATACAAATAGATTTATCTTGACTTTTTGCAAAAATTGAATGTCAGCTAAAGAATCGCTCTTCTTCTCCTTTTGTTGTGAGATTGAACTTCTTTTTCCCTCTTTTAGCTGTCGGATTAAATTCCACAGTATGCGAGGCACATGGACTACGTGGAGGGTGTTCATATGAGGGTTTTAATGGTGCTAGGCCAGCGCATGCATTCGAAGCTCAATGGGAGACTTTCTTAGATGGGAGAACGGGATAAACAGTGGAATGATGTTTATTTCAAGTGAGAATGTTTCTTAAGTGTTAGATAGATGTTTTGTTAGTTTCTTGCAATTTCGCTTTTTGTTGGAGAAAGCAATTCTAAAACAAACAAAAATTATAAATTAGTTTACAACCATCTTATCTCTCATATAAGAGCAGTTTAGTATATTAACATGTTAAGTTTCAGTCATTAACATAATGACACTTCTGTAATTGTCATGTCTAATACCATTATAGTCATTAACATAATGACACTTCAATAATTGTCATGTCTAATGTCATTATAGTCATTGACATTTGAAATTACATTTTAGTCATTGGCATAATAATGACAGTTCAGTCATTGACATATTAAATGACATTTTTATTCATGACGTTTTCTTAGATGGGAAAGCGGGATAAGCAGTGGAATGATGTTTATTTCAAGTGAGAATGTTTCTTAAGTGTTAGATAGATGTTTTGTTAGTTTCTTGCAATTTCGCTTTTTGTTGAAGAAAACAATTCTAAAACAAAATAAATTATAAATTAGTTCACAGCAATCTTATCTCATATAAGAGCAGTTTAGTATATTAACATGTTAAGTTTCAGTCATTAACATAAGGACACTTCAGTAATTGTTATGCCTAATGCCATTATAGTCATTAACATAATGACACTTCAGTAATTATCATGTCTAATGTCATTATAGCCATCAACATTTGAAATGACATTTTAGTCATTGGCATAATAATGGAAGTTTAGTCATTACCATAATAATCACAGTTTAGTCATTGACATATTAAATGACATTTTTATTCATGACGTTTTCTTAGATGGGAAAGCGGTATAAGCAGTGGAATGATGTTTATTTTAAGTGAGAATGTTTCTTAAGTGTTAGATAGATGTTTTGTTAGTTTCTTGAAATTTTGCTTTTTGTTGGAGAAAGCAACTCTAAAACAAAATAAATTATAAATTAGTTTACAGCCGTCCTATCTCATATAAGAGCAGTTTGGTATATTAACATGTTAAATTTCAGTCATTAACATAATGACACTTCAGTCATTGTCATGTCTAATGCCATTATAGTCATTAACATTTGAAATGACATTTCAGTCATTAGCATAATAATGACAGTGTAGTCATTGACATAGTAAATGACATTTTTATTCATGACGTTTTCTTAGAGGGTAAAGAGAGATAAGCAGTGGAATGATGTTTATTTCAAGTGAGAATGCTTCTTAAGGGTTAGATATTTTGTTAGTTTCTTTCAATTTCGCTTTTTGTTGGAGAAAGCACTTCCAAAACAAAACAAAAATTATACATTAGTTTACAACCGTCTTATCTCATATAAGAACAACTTAATATATTACTAAGTTAAATTTCAGTGATTAACCTAATGACACTTTAGTCATTGTTGTGTTTAATGCCATTTTAGTCATTAACATTTGAAATGACATTTTAGTCATGAGCATAATAATGACAGTTTAGTCATTGGCATATTAAACAACATTTTTGTTCATGACGTTTTATTCTTTGACATGCTAAATGACATTTTAGTAATTGTCATGTTAAAGGTGTTTTTGTTATAAACATTTTAAGTAGTATTTCAGATCTTAACATAATAAGGAAATTTTAGTCATTGACATGTTAGTAATTAAAATTTTAAATGACATTTTACCATGCTAAATTGTTAAGTGACATTTTACGCATTAACATGATATTTTGCTTGGCTAAATTACCTTTATAATGTATCTGCTATATGACGTTCAATGGGAGACCTTCTTAGTTGGGAAAGCGGGGTAAACAGTGAAATGATGTTTATTTCAAGTGATAATGTTTCTTATGTGTTAGATGGCTGTTTTGTTAGTTTCCTGCAATTTCGCTTTTTGTTGGAGAAAGCAATTCTAAAACAAAATAAATTATTAATTAGTTTACCGCTGTCTTGTCTCATATAAGAGCAGTTTGGTATATTAACATGTTAAATTTCAGTCATTAACCTAATGACACTTCAGTCATTGTCATGTCTAATGCCATTATATTCATTAACATTTGAAATGACATTTTAGTCATTAGCATAATAATGACAGTTTAGTCATTGACATATTAAATGACATTTTTATTCATGACGTTTACTTAGATGGGGAAGCGGGATAAACAGTGGAATGATGTTTATTTCAAGTGAGAATGCTTCTTAAGGGTTAGATATTTTGTTAGTTTCTTTCAATTTCGCTTTTTGTTGGAGAAAGCAATTCTAAAACAAAAACAAAAAATTATACATTAGTTTACAGCCGTCTTATCTCATATAAGAGCAACTTAGTATATTAGCTTGTTAAATGACATTTCAGTCATTACCGTGTAAAATGACATTTTATTTATTAATATGTTAAATGCAATTTTTGCATTGACATGTTAAATGGCATTTTAGTCATTGATATTTTAAAGGACGTTTTAGCTATTAACATTTTGAAAGGCATATTTGTCATTACCATGTTTAAATGTTTCATGGCATCTTAGCTCTTAGCATGACATTTTATTTGGTTAAATGATTTTTTGTAATGTTTATTCCATACGACGTTCAATAGGAGTTTTTCTGAAATGAGAAAGCAGGACAAACAGTATAGGGATGTTCCTTTACGTGTAAAATTGTTTCTTAAGATTTCGGTATTTTGTTAGTTTTTAGCAATTTGTAGGCTGTTTTACATATTTTTGTTGAAGAAAACAATTCTAAAACAAGAAATAAATTAGTACTCAGCAGTCTTATCTCATGTACGAAAATTTTGCAAATTAAAACTTTTAGAGTATTGTCAACAATAACACCAATCAAATTTGCTGCTATCTCAGCATAGTTCTAAGCTAAACAATATTATCATAATCATTAAACTTGATTACACGATACTACTATTAAACTTAAATAAAAACATGGTTCAATCATTTATATCTTTTTTAAAAATTTTGCAACACATTTGCATCGTATGTTCGTTTCAAATTTGATATGGCGTATGGCATTATGGTTAAAATTAAATCAAATTTTTTAAGCATGAAAAGGACCTTTAATCATGTTGACGAGTTGAACAACATTTAGCCTATAAACATGTTAAAATACTTCTTTGTCTTTAACATGATATTTTGTTTGGTAAATTTTTCTTTTTGTAAAAATTCGCAATAATTGCAAATGTAAAACTCTGTGACCGAAGTGAATTGAACATCTTCGGTGAGATTGCGGAGATATTGTAATTTACGTTTTCGGTGAGATTGCAAAGAAATTTGACCGATATACAATTTTGGAGGGGTTCTGTGAGCTTCTGCAAATCCAAGTAAATCGTCAACATTAAGGCATTGCGAAACGTACTTTTCACATTCTTTTTCAACGACGCTTAATAGATACACACTATAATAGATGAGGACGTCAAAAAATGCCTTTCGTATTCATTTTAACCTTGTCAATTCAGAAATTCATATACTCTGTTCTCTGCGAAATAACTTGAATAGAGAATAAAGTTTGTTCAGAAAAAGAAATCTAATTTTCTTTAACGAAAAACATTTACTAAATTTTGAACAGGAATAAATTATGTATGTGTAAAATGTATGTTATAATTCGATAAAAACCTCTCCTATCTCAAAAAGCGTTTGCCGTGATTGGTGCTGGCAACCTCGTACAATCCTACGATGACTAATCATAATTATTCATTAGCCGTGGTGGCTCAGGTGATAGAGCGTTCGTCTCCCAATTAGGTGAACCGGATCGAATCCCAGCGATGGCTGGTCGATACGATTGGGCAACCGGCTCGCACCAACTACAGTACTGACGTAAAATATCCTCAGTGGTCGACGGATCACGGGCAACCATCAGGTAAACCCAACACAAATATGGGTTCTCCGCGAAGGCAAATTTCTTCTAATACTTGACCCAGGAGTTAACTTATCTTTTGGATTGGGTTCGAAATTACAAAGCTACGGAGTTAAGCATTCATAAGCGTTAAACACAAAATTGGGTAGGTTGTTCAACGACGATTGTAAACTAAAATGACTATCCGCTGTTTTATCATTTATTTGATTGTGTATTGTCCCAATAAAAACTTTGTTGAGCTTTTGTTAGAATTATAGTTCGGATTGAATAACTCATATTTTATGTAACTCTTGCAAAGGTGAAAGAACAGTCATAGAAAATGATAGAAAATAAATTATGTTGTTAAAAATATATTTCAATACATATTTTAAAACTAATTCTCTATATTTTTTTGCTAGGAAATCATTAGTACTTATTGTCATCACCCATTTTTGTGCAGAAAAAAATGCACGCGTGTATGCAACTGAAACAGATATAGCATGAAAGGAAGATAGACATATTTCTGAGTATATGCCTTTTTAGGCGGTTGCAGTTTGAAATATGTGCCCTTCTACGATGTTGTGAAGCGCCAACAGATCTGTAAGTTTATACGAATTTTTATTTTAATCACTTATCTTACCTCAATTACTTTTCGTATAATTTTTGTTGTAAAGACCTGACGTATCCGGGTATTAATTTTTCCTCCCCAACTTAATTTTTTTCTTTTCTCGTGTATTTAATTACAAAATTTCTCACCATAAACATTCATAATCAGGATAATCTTCTTCTCATATTAATAATAATCATTTAGGAAGAATAATCATTCTCGTCTTCAAAATGTCCCAGTAATTCAATGACACTTCTTTAATATTTTCAACGATTAGCAGTGTGATAAAAAATCATGAAGGTCTTGGAGAAATGTCGCTGTAACTGTATAAAGGTGTGACATGAGAAAAGTTAATAATTATATAGCAAAATTTTACCATTATTATATGCCAAAAGGGTATAGAAAAAAATTACCATGGGCTACGGAATGCCTTAAGTCTATGGTAAAAATTTGTCATTCTCATGTGGTAAGAGTATTTGAAAAAATTATACCATAGGCAAAACACCATAGGAGTATCAAGACAGAAGGAATTTTTTGAAACTAGTGGGCTTCATCAATTTCTCACTGACGCTTCCCAATCCACATAGACTGCTAAGCAATTTTATACGGTTTCTGTGCTTCTCTAGCTACTGAAGCTTCTTTGTTTCTCCAGCTACTAAATTAAACGAAATGCGTTCTAGTATAAAATCTCAATTTGAATCAGTTATTAAAATCGTTAAAACAAATTCTGTTTTAAGAAATTAACATTTTTAGTTAATAATAAGTTATTGAAGAAAAACTTTTTAAATTAAAATAAATGACTTGCAATAGAAAAACAAACAAAGCAATATCTCTGACGAAAAACAACATCTCTGACGAAAACAACATGTTTGACGACATGACTAAAACAGCTTTTTTCAATTTTGCGTCTTTCATAATTGTCATGAACGCTTTCTTCCGCTCTTCGAGCGCTTTTTTTTATTATGTTTAAAAAGCGTAACCGCACAATTAATACTTATTTTTCAATGAATAATAACAACAATGAATAAAATTATTATTATCAAATCTGCATAAGTATTAAATAAAACATAATATAAGACTCTTTGCTTGTCGATATGAACTATTCACTTTTAACCTTTCAATTCTTCTCAACTTATAGCTCAGTTTCTTTCAGTTTTTCTTTGCCTACTCGAGAAAGGAAATTTCATGCAAAAATTCGTAAACATATACGTTTACGCTTCATACTTATGACAGCTCACACGCTGATATTTCACTCTTCATTGCTAACTCGACAAAGAAGTGCGGACCTTTTTTGCCACCGTTTAAGAGGAATGCCTTTGTAGATTATCCAGGTTAATTCAGAAAATACTATCTATTCATTATCCAAACTAGCGGCTCAGGTTCGAATCCTAGAGTTGATAGGTTATTTTTGCGAATAATAACTCATTTATAATTGACAACTAAAAATTACCACTATCTAGAATTACATTTCTGCAAGGGGTTAACGATTTTCCTTTCAATGCAGCGCAAATACGTATTAGTTTTAATAGATTAATTTACTGGAATACTATAAAGATTTCTTACCTGTTGTCTCGATACTGTAACCAATGATTCCTTTTTCATCTTAGAAATGCTAAAAATTTGAAAGTTAGGAATATTAACTTTATTACTATTCAAATCATGTACGTGAATAAGTTATTCATTGTTGATATTTAAAGTAAAATAAAACGAAATAATTTGCATATAGTTTTTTTAAAATTTAAATCAATGCTGCAGGCACTGCGTCAAGAATACTTTTGTATAATTAATTTAAACTGAAAGCTTTTAGATTATCAGTTTTTAACAGATTTCGTAAAAGCTTCGATTAAAAAAGATATAAGCCTAACGTTTTATAGCATTAATCATCTCCTATTTATTCAGAATCTGCAAGTGGGCGGGTTTCGGCTATAAAAATAAAGTAAACAAATATGATTCATTGTAGGGTCCTTTCAAGTAATAAAAAGAAGGAAACGAACTCGTTTTTCAAGCGACCGATCAACGAATGCCTAACGGAAAATAAATTTTTTGATATTGGATCAATTTTTCATCAAATGTCAACAGCAGATATCTGCCTTTCTGTTGAGTAACATTTCGACAAAATAGAAAGAAAAAGAAGAAGAAGAAAAAAAACAGAAAATATTTTTAAGAAGAAGGAAGTTACGGACGGATTTCATTTTAGCTTGAAAGATCTGATAAATAGTAAAGTAATCAAAGGATTATTGATACGTTTTTATTTTATTTTCCAAATACTTTAGGAAGTTTAAAAGCAATAAAATTTGACCTAGTTATAAAATATTATTATATTATAATGGTTTGATTCTAAATAAACAAGACATGCTTGAAATTTGTAAAAGGTTTCATAACAAGCTATGCGAGGATAGCCCCCGAAAATGAGGAAAATCGAAAATTGAAACTGCATTCGTTTGATCACTTTTTGACCACAAATGACCACCTTTTAATTTTTTTACCACCTTTATTTTGGACATAATCCTAAAAATTAAATTGGGGGGCTAACTTCGCATTTTTACTCCAAATAAATAAAAATCTAATTTTTATATTGCATTCATTTGACCACTTTTTGACCACAAGTGACCACCTATTAATTCTTTTTGACCACTCTTATTTTGGACATAATCCTAAAAGTTAAATTCGGAGGCTAACTTCGCATTTTTGCGCCAAATAAATAAAACTCCTATTTTCATATTGTATTCGTTTGACTACATAAAAAACACACCATGCAGCATTTAAAATATTTTGATGTCCCATATTTTTTAGTTATATGATTCTGAGGTAATAATTTATACATTAGTTAAATAGTAATTTCTTTGAAACTATCTATAAAGATTGTCCCATAAATATTGACATTAATTTTCCTTAGAAGCTTTAGCTAATTTGGCCATCACTGGACCATGATTCACTAATCTTGGTCCAATGAGGCCCATTACCGATATTAGCCCTATATAGAATTGCCTATTTTTCTCGATATTTTACAACCACTTTTTGACCAATATCGGTCCTATATAGAATTGTCTGTTTCACTCGATATTTAATAGCCATTACTTAGCCAATTTCGGCATTATATGGAATTGTCCGATTAATCCGATATTTTATATCCTGTATCCGCCTAATATAGAACTGTCAGACTCACCCGATATTTTTTTATCTATAATTCAACCAATATACGATCTATACAGAATTGTCTGATTAATCTGATATCGTATAGCCAATATTCAGCAAATATCGGAATCGAATCGTACTCATTGTAACTTGCATATCAAATACGCCGATAGAGGCGATTCCTTATTGTAGACTTTTTGATTGCGGGACTTCGAATTGATACATTTACTTACGTAAATTATTTTAATTTCATGTTTTCTTATAGTTATTTTCGATAATTGGAACAAAATTACTGTTTTTTACTAATTTGTTTTGACGCCAAATAAACTAGCAAAAAATTAATGTAACTTGTAAAAATGAATGTACCATTACAAAGGTGCACAATCTCTAGAGTTATGACATTTCCCTCCATAGGTTGCTATGCAAATCTCAATCCTTAGTAGAAATCCTACCTTCCCTTAAAGTTTGAACTTAAAGCTATGCAACTTAATGCTACTTAACTTAGATTTAATCTCTCTATTACACATATTATTGATTGAATTGGTCCCACTAATTGTATACGATCAAAGTAAAATCTTCACACACTCACTTAAGTATTAGCTGCCTTTATCAGTCTTGTTCTAAATAAATTCTAGTCAAATATATCACAGGATGAATATAAAATGACACAAAAAAAGATTTGCAGTATTTGAATAAATATATCGTTGCTTGTATAAGCTAACATTTTCATACGTAAACGAGTTCAGATTTTGAGATATGACATCTTAGCTTGCAAACAAGGTGATTATAAAATGATTTTACCTAGATGTGACTTCATAACGAGCAAACAATTCAAAAGAACAGAATAAAATTTTGCATGAAAGTTCAATTAGCTATACGTCCAAGAAACGAGCTAGAAACGATTATTCGAAGATATAATTTGAAAATTTTTAAATAGCAACACTTACATTTTCTCGCTGGAACGTAATTCACACTGTAAAAAAAAACTTAAGAAGGAGTCGCAATGATATTTTTAGGCTAAAAAACAGCGGCGATAGACGGAGGTGAAAAAAAGAGTAGTTTATAAAACTTCCGACGTGTCAGTTCACTCCACTGAAAAATTTAAAAATGGATATGTTTAAAGTTATCCACATACTTATAATTTAAAATATATATATTTTTAAAAAAATATGTTTATGTATTTCATCTTCCTCAAAGGTTTGACTAAATTAAAGTTTGAATGTTTATATATATATATAATATATATATATATATATATATATATATATATATATATATATATATATATATATATATATATATATATATATATATATATATATATATATATATATATATATATATATATATATATACTGTTAAAGCATATAAGATATTTAACATTAAGTTATAAACTGATTGATAATAAACATTAAAACCTTATAGTTTATTCAAGCATCAGGGGTTTCGTAATTTATCCATGGTAATTAATTTTAAAACAATTAATTATTACCATAATTAATCAACGTGACACGAGTACACTTCCTGTTATTAAATAAAATAGCATGCTTAAAATGTAGCTCTTAGCGTTCACACTTCCTGTTGTGTTTGAGTTTCAATTATCAAACCAATCTTCAAATTTTCCAATTATGGAAATATCTCTTTTACGCACCCATCTTTTCAAATTAAATTAAACTCAGAAAACCACAAGACGAAATTTCATTCCTATTCCATTTATCGAAGGGAGTTTTTCGAACGAAAAACGAAAAATCATGCAACTTCACTTTATACCATCGGGAAATGTTTTTTATTCCAGAGCTTCTTCCCGGTAATTGTAATGAGGAACCGGAGGTACACTCATAAGAAATTGAAATTAAATTTAATTACCCCTCATCTTCAATTCTTGTATTTGAATGAGGCTTTCCAATTTCCAACGCATGATTTCAATTCAATCATCGATTTGCCTTTCCCCCCTCTCTTAAAGATGTGTGACAAAGACGAGACATCATCTTCACTACCTCCCCCCCTTTTTATTTTCAGCCAATGGTGTGGGGGCTTGGGATTTCAAGAGGTTCGTTTCTTCTGTGTGCCAAAAGTGAATATTTATTACTTCAAAGGGAGTTGAAATGTCTTTACTCAAAGTCCGTTTCCCAATTTAATATTTTCGAATTTATCACTAGGAAAGGAGGATGAGATTTGCATTTTTGACGATATAAAAGAAAGAAATGAATTCCTTCCCTCCCAATAAAACAAGGAACAAAAATAATAAACAAAGAAGATCTATAATGATCTACGGTTTTTTAAAAGGCATCAGTGTTAAATATACTTACTGAAAACGTTAATTATCATCCATCCAATTAACTGCAAAAAAAAATTCTGAAATCAAATAGGGAATAATAATGAAATTTTTAAGAAAACACAAACGTTATAAGTATAAATAAATTGGAACTGTTTATCAAGTTTCTAATCATCAAAACTTGCTTGGAAATTTAATCAAAATGATTACATTTTAATTCATTAAAAGTACAATAATAATGATTTTATATGGAAGTAAATTTTAGTAGTCATAAATTCATGGATTAGATCGAAATTTCTTAAGGAATTTTTAAAGAAAACACAAATGTTATGACTTATAAGTATAAATAAATTGGAACTGTTTATCAAGTTTCTAATCCTCAAAAATTGCTTGGAAATTTAATCAAAATTTTTGCATTTTAATTCATTAAAAGTACAATAATAATGTTTTTATATGGAAGTAAATTTTAGTAGTCATAAATTCATGGATTAAATCAAAATTTCTTAACCATTAGATGCGGAATTTTTATTAAACATATTGTTCATACTTTTTTTTAATTATTTTGTGTTAATTTAGGTTGAAATAAGCTAAAAATATTATATTCATATAATTATAATTTATTGTTAGGAAATACAATCCGAAGCAACGGTGCCTTCTTCTACGTAAAGAGTAAAATCTTTCAAATACGTGCAAACAATATTTTTTCCAGTTAGCTTTTATTTGCATTATTTGTAGTTATTATAGTTTTACAATATATATTGAACAATGTATAAGCTAGCGTTTTGCTATCTAGACAACTTATATATTGTTTCGGTGTATTTGCTTGCCCTATATCGAATAAATCTCACTCATATCGATGAAACTAACAGATCAGAAATTATAAAGGCTAAACGGATAAATAGTACAGGATAAATATACAGTAGATTGCAGTGCACACAAATAAAGTTTTAGACCAGTGTTTACCAACTGCTGACCCGCGAAGTCTTTTTTGTGGCCCACGAACTAAAATATATTAGTTTACATTTTTTTTTCTTTGCGGAAAATCTTCGTAAAAAAATCTATATGGCTTTAAAATATTTTTTATTCGTTAAAAAAAAACTAATTTCTTTGTTTCTGTAAAATTTAACTTACCAATACTTTCATTTTGAACAACTTGATAAAAATCTGACACTAATATTTAATGTTCCTTCAAACATAAAAGAGTCCTATTTAAAATTTTGACAAAGTTGCGGCCCTCCATTTGTCTGGTGTTTTAAATTGTGGCCCTCGACCTCATGAAATTTGAAACCCCTGTTTTAGATCCTATAGACTTTTTATGATTTTCAAATGGGATAACAGCATGTCAAATGAAATCAGAACCAATTAATCATTAGTAGTTTCAGAAATGTTTTATAACTTATTTTGAACTTATTAACTGGTTTGAAATAACAACTTCATTTACTAGCTTCAGATCAGAGATAGTAGTAAGACAGAAAATAAAAATCTGTGAAAAGTCCTAGCTATGCTTATCATACATGTACCTTTGTTGAATGGATCAGATTTTCTTACTACTTCTCTTAGTTCCTTATTATTTTTTCTTTCGTTTACATCTAACTAACTGGTGTTTAACTTAATGTGTTAACTAAAGGGAGGTGACATATTAACACTCTATAACAAAAAAAATCGACTCACCAAGAAGGAGTAGTTCGATTGAAACGAAAATTTGTGGATAGGAAGACAATGTGCAGAATAGTAAATAATTAAAATTTCAGAACAATTGAATAATTTATTGCAGAGTTACAGTAACAAGTTCAATAAGGTGCTAACCCGCCTCTAGCCTGGATACAAGCTGCCACACGGCGTGGCATAGACCGATAAAGCTCCCGGATCGTCTCTTGCTGTATTTCTTGCCAAATTCGATCCAACTGTCGAACGAGGTCATCAACATTCCGTGCCAGATGCAATCGCCTTCCCATTATATCCCAGAAATGCTCGATGGAAGAGAGATCTGATGATCTGGCAGGCCAAGGAAGAGTTTGACAAGCTTGCAGACAGTTCATAGCAACACGTGCTGTATGTGGTCTGGCATTGTCCTGCTGAAAAATCAGCCCAGGGCGCTGCAAAAGGAACGGTAGTAAAACAGGTCTTAGGATGTCGTCGATGTACCGCTGTGCAGTAAGTGTACCTCTAATGACGACTAAAGGAGTCCGGCTGTCAAAGGAAATGGCACCCCAGACCATAATACCTTGTTGAGGGCCGGTGTGGCGTGCAATAGTGAAGGCAGGATCCCCCCTCTGCCCTGTGCGTCTCCAAACACGTCTTCGATGATCGTCAGGACACAGTTGGAAGCGGGATTCGTCGCTAAAGACTAAACGTCCCCAGTCGGTATCATTCCAGCCTGATCGAGCGTCGATTTTGCGAGTCTTAGTGCGTTCTTGGTGCGTCGATTTTTTTGTTATAGAGTGTATTTCTGAAGTATTTTTTTTGACGCTGAATTGAATAAAACCTCAACCAAGTCGATAGAATTGTTAGTAATAGTTCAAAAGTCACTATACATTTTATAGATGAAGTGAACTGCTTTGTGCTAATGCTTATTATTTCTATAGGGACAAGCAATTTGTTTGATCATGCGTATTTATTTACACTAAATAGACTGAGATCAAAACCAAATTAGCAGAACTAATAATTATGAAGTTAAATGTAGTTAGTAAATAAGTCAAAATATATGCTGTTTTGAAATGAAATTGAAATTATTTCTAAATTTTTCGTCTTATCAGCCTAAATATTAATTCGATTCAGTATAAAATAATACATCAGGAAAATGAATAAGCTTAAAATAAGCTATTAAATGCCACCAATACTGTTAATGATAAATTGGTTTTGCTTTCATTTGACTTAGGCTAATCTACTATCCTAATATACTATCTTATCCTAACCTACCATCTCATTTGATTAATCCTAAGAAATCCATAGGATCTAAAATTTTGTCTGCACGTCAACGCGCTGTACTATTTATCCATAACAGCATCTATAATTTCTGTTCTATCAGGTGGCTTTTATAATCTCTGCTCTATTAGGTCGCTTCTATAACTTCTGCTCTATTGGGTTTTTATAACTTCTGCTCGATTATTCGATTAAGTGTAAAAAGATACATCAAAATAAAGTCAAACTTTTCTAGATAGCAAAGTGTAATTTCCACCCCTTCCCCTCTGTAAGCTCTGGAAAGAAGCGGGAGAAGGTGTTAACTTCATGTATTCATATTGGGTCAAAATCAGATTTTTAAAATAATTTACAGCTTTTCCATTTCTATTTCTGTATTCCTTCATCAGACACTGCCTCAAACTATAGATGCCATATTATAAAAAAAAGGTAAATTTGTAACCATATGTCTGTGAATTGATTTTGTTTCTTTTATACTTAAGGGCTTCTTTTCCAGCAAATTTCATATTTGTCTGGTTTTGGAGTCTAGTCCAATATTTTAGTGACCTTGAAAACTGTGCAAAATTTCAGTTTCTTGCTACTTTAAGGTAAATTTTAAAATCGAGTTATTTTTCATTGGATAATACTCACTGATATGTATTCTCAGAAATATATAACTTTCTGGTTCACTCTTGGTACTAGTAGATTTTGTCGCTCAAAGTCTAAGAAAATAGCCTCTTTTTAAAGATTTTTGAATGGCCTTTGACCTTCGATACTACTGTCCACTGAAAATATTTGTGTCCTCATAGTTAGTGCAAATATAGTCAAGCATGAGATAATTCCATATGTATCACAAACCATAAAATTGTCACTACCACAAAATGGTCAGTGTTGCGATTAACTCGCTTCTAAAAAGTGTTGACATATTATATTTATTTGTTTTTCTCATAATTGCAAAGTATCTACAGTTTTGGCGTCCCAAAATTTCAAAAAAAAAAAAAAAAAAAATTCCGCGAAGATAAAAAAAAAACACGTGACTAATAATATTACATAAAGAACATATCCCGAAAGTTTCAAGAAAATCAATAATGTTAAGTATTCAAACATGCACGATTTGCCGATTTTTTTTTTAAAGCTGGACCTTATTAGGGTTGTTTTTTTAAAATTTAACGTTTTTTTTAATTTTTTTTAAATCAGTGCGATAAAGCTTATTGAATTTCCATAAAGTTGAAATGAAAGTTAAAACAAATTCAACAGTTTTTTTTTAATTTATCACGCATTTCCATAGTTTATTTATTGAGTTTTTAAAAATGTCGCATTTACATATTCAATTTACCCATAAGTAATTCCGGAATAATTTACTACAATTCCCTCGACGATTTCGCAGTTACCTCGCAGGCAGTAGGCGTTTTACCCTCATTTCTAAACTAATTAATTCGATTCGAAATCTAAAAGTAATTTATTTCCCCCCACAATCGAGATAAATAACAGGACAGCCAAAAAGCGCCCCATTTATTTTTCGACAGCTGTAGATGCCATTCGTATTCCACAGACGAAACAACTCGAGTGAAACGAATTCGAAATTGGACATCAGAAATCTCTGCAATCTAAACTTCACATAAAAACAATTCGCTTAGTTTCTTAAAAAAAAAAAGGAAGGAAAAAAAAAATACCTAAAACAGCAACAAACAAAATAACCTTAACTCCCAACTGCAGTTAATGCTTTCGGTTCTGCAGGAAAAGTGTGTTTGAGCGAGGAAAAACAAAAACAAAACAAAAAAATCTATCAATGGATGCTCTTGAAGCTAGAAGACTGACGCTCCAAAAACTAACTAGTCCCTGTAGGCTAAGTTTTTCCCTTTTTTTTATTCCTCTTCTTCTTTTACCTTTCCTCTCGCTCTTCTACCAGAAAGCGTCTTTTAATGTTATTTCCTAACGTTTTGATGCTCTGCTTCCTTTTTGGTTAGGCTTATTTCAGGGTTAAAATGGTTGAGAGAGACAAAAAAAGGGAAAAACTTGACATTCTAAGATGGTAGGGAAGAGGATATTTTACTTCTCTCTTTTTTCTTCTCTTCATTTATTCATTTGTTTATTTATTTTTCTTCCTCATATTCAAGTTTTATGGCACAAGAAATGGAAGAAACATTTCAAAAAAGGGAGAAAAGTTACCACAGGAAAATCCCGGATCACACGCTGAACTCGGAGGTCGCGTAATGATAGAATAAGAAGGTAGAAATGAAATTACTCTACTGAGAATAAAATATTTCGGTTTTTTAAGATTTACATTTAACTTTAGGGGTCTTAGTGCCATGTAGGTAAATGCCTAAGTGGAAATTTGACACGTTATGTTTAAACAAATGATTTAGTTTTAAAAATTCAAAGATTTCTTTTTATCGTTTCGAAATAAAATTATTTTTGGTGAGAGCGTGTTGAGTTTTGATTAAAAACATTTTCATATTTATCACGATTTCACGAATTAATTTAATTTTATTTAATTGAACCAATGGAGCCAATACTTTTATTACAGCTATGATGGCTCAGGGGATAGAGCGTTCACCTTCCAATGCGGCGAACCGGGTTCGAATCCCAGTCGATACGAATTCCGCATCCGGCTTGCACCGACTACAGTGTTGATGCGAAATATTCTCAGTGGTAGACGGATCATGGGTTGGAGTCCGTTTGCCGTCAGACTAACCGAGGGAGGTTCTCGTGGTATTCCTCTTCAGGTAACGCAAATGCGGGTTAGCTCCATCAAAAAAGTCCTCCTTGAAGGCAAATTTCTCCCAATACTCGATCCAGGAGTTCCCTTGTCTTCTGGATTGGGTTCAAAATTACAAGGCTATGGAGTTGAATATCAGTAGTCGTAAACCTATAGTAGTCATCTACCTATTTGTTAAAACTCTAATATAAAAATTTTGAATATGTTTGCTTACGTGATTGAACTGTTGCGCGGATTGAACTCCGCGCGTTTTCGGAGTTTCCCCGGATGACCCCTTCGGGGGCGGGACGGGGTTAAGCTAGTTATTAGTTATCAGTAGTCGTAAAGTCATAAAATTGTGTCGGCAGTACAACGACGGTTATAAAATATAAAAAATAAAATACATTTTATTAACACTTTTGTCACACAATTTTCATTAAGAATATTTTCCATGCTTTTTTCATTATTTTGAATTAAAATAAGTAAAAAATATTATATTTAGCATTTTAATAATTTATGGTTAAAAAATACAGCATGAAACACCGGCTTCTTTTTCTGGGTTAAAACTAAAATCTTCCAAACAGGGATCACTTTCAAACAATAATTTATCAAGTTTGTAGCGATTTTGCAGTTATTTAGATCTAAGAGAAACTGTTATTTATCATTGAGATTTCTTTAAATTACAAAATCATTCATCATCATAAAATTTTTTAACAGAAATAAAAAAAAATTAACTACTTTTTTATTTTTTATTTTAGTGCAAATATAATATCGATAATTTAAAAAATTTTGTTAGCGTAACTGTTTTATTATTTTGTAAAATTACAAATACCTAAATATATCTTTGCTTCTAATGAAAGCGTTAGAAAAAAATATATAAAAGGAATATCGGTGTCCATCTGCTTCAAAATGTCAAGTGTAGAAATTTGAATGATTTTGAAATATAACACAAACTGCTCTTCGATTTAAAGCTCTCCCTTTAAAATATCTTGGCCCATATAGTGATAATTCACACTTTTTCCAAAGCAACAACACTAAACTTTTTTACAATTTCCAACCTAAATTGCTTTAGAAGTTACAGAAATTGCCACTAGCTGACACAGAAACACCTTATTGCCTGCACCATTATTACCCATATATATCGTCGCAACTGTTGTCTCGAACAATTAGGACATTTGACTTATCATTATAATATGCACCAGATAATTCAATTATTGCATTAGCTTCTAGTTGTCAATTTTTTTATAGTTGCTGTTGTAAGCTTTTCTGATCAAAGCTTTTCTGATAATCTCAGGTAAATTCAATGTTTAGTAAAGAAATATTGTAGAATCTCAGAATAGGACAAATGACACTTTTTATCTTCTAAGAGACTTTTTATTGTTCAATGGGCGACGGTGACAATTCTCTGTAAAATTATCACGTTATTGTTTATAGCTGAACAATATTTGCCCAAATTATCTCATATTCATAGTATGTTTTATATTCATTGGACTTTAATTGTGGAATACATCGCTATTTTAATGATTGAAACTTGTTTTATGTTAGATTTCTCAATAAACAGTAAACATGAACAACGAGAAAGTGAAACTTGAATGCTCGGGCAGTGTCTTTAAGAAAATGGCGCATTGAAAAATTAAGCATATAAAGAAAAAAAAATGAAAGTGTTTACAGAAAAAAAATTAATTATTTTAACAGATATATTATATTATTTTTCATTCATATTAATAATTACATTATTGTTCAAAATATAGAGTAAACATGGAAAAATTACAAAATAATGTAAAGAGAAAAAGAAATTATTGAAATTTAAAAAAATAAAATAGCACAATAAAAAAAATTTCAAAAATAATTTTTAAAAAAATTAAATATTTTTAATGAAATTCCGGGAAAAAAAACAATGACTTTTTGTTTCAAAATTGCTCCTCACATTGTAAAAAGTGCTCTTCACACAATTGTATTGATATATTTTGCTTTGGCTATATTGATAAAATATTAGAAAGCACTCTTTTTTGCGGATATAATCATGTGAGCTGATGAAGCGATAGTATTAATTTTTTTCGCGGATTTTTTATAAGAATTTTTTTTATTTTTTTATTATGTTACTTTATTTTTATTTCATTCTAATAATTTTCTTTTTCTCTTTTCATTATTCTGTAATTTTTCCATGTTTTCTCTATATTTTGAACTTATTTTATGAGTTCTATATACTTGCAGCTTATGCGCAGTAAAGAAAACTTATTAATTTTCTTCCTTTTTCACTTTTTCCTTTTTATCCACTTTGTATTTACTTTTATGTCTATATATTCTTATATTCTTTTTATATTGCAAATTTTACTTATATGCTTTAAAAATAATGTCATCATATGTAGCTTATAGTGAAAAAAAAAACTATAAGCAACCTTTTATGACATCTTACATACATATGATTCATGATTGCAATTTTAAAGTCATCATGCTTTAGAATCTCATATCATTTTCTCCCATTATTGATATAAATAGCCATTTTTTAGGGTAATTTCTTTGAAGATTATAGTGAAATCTAGAGAAAGCAACAAAACTTAATCTCTATCGTTTGGAATAAAATTCATTCTCGTATGCAAAAGCTAATCTCCCTTGATAATTTAAAAAAAAATCAAGACCGTTTCGCCATTTCCAAATATATCCGAATAATAAATTCAATGGTTCAGAATCCGAAACGATGACTACAAAAAATCGTCTGCCCATTACTTTCGCATAAGGTGCTGCCAACGAGAGTATAAAAAAATTCCAAACGTATGAGCCATCAAATCATTAATGATCTAGAACGGTACGTTTTAATTTACCTCATAAAAACGAGTTAGTACGTATATTTAGAATAAATTTTGAAGTCCAGACTCATAATTCTGCCTTGATTTCCGCATTAATTCGCCAGTAGAACGTGGCCGAAGAACGATAAAAAATAACAGGAATTGCCAGATGTCGTTACTTATCTTATTTCGGAATCAGCATGTTGGTTTTAGCTCTACACCATCGGGTGGAAATGTTTGTTTATACGTTCTAAATAAATAAAATTAATGTTTTGGAAGAGTTGAAAAAAATTCTCTAAATAAATTACTTTCCTTACGGCAGTTTTCGAAAGTAATGTTCAGTGTACACAAATACATTAAAGATAGGTATTAGGGATTAAAATAGTTATAAATCATGGGAAACCTTATTTTTATTGATAAATAGTTTTATTTTATTAATGAAGTCGATTGTATGTGATATTGATATTTTTTTGTAAGAATAACTTTAGAATTCAAGATGGAAAGGGGGTAATAAATAATGGCATTAGGAAACATTTTAAACAAAACGGCTATAAATTTAGGCTATTTTCTTGATTTTTAACTGTTCTAGGCAGCTCTTCAAAGGCTCTATCGCTATTTGAAATGCTTTTAAGGGAATAGTAAGCTATATTTTATACTATTGTGCGTTTGTAATACATATATATACTGATACAAAAGTATGGTCAAAACTATCACAATGTGGTGAAATTTACTGTATATCTAGTTCTATGGGAACACCAAAAAACTTGGTAGTTTTTATCGAAACGCGAAACAAAATATAGTTTTATAATATGTTATAAAAGTGAGAAAACTTGTAAATTTTATTATGATACTCTAGAGCATGGCATAAAAAGTAAATTTTCGACTAAATTTACTTCTCAGTTTCGTTTTTTTTCACTAAATGTTTGGTAATAAAAATTTTGATTTTTCCTTGATGGAACAACATAAAATAATTATTTAGTATTTTATCAATTTATTTTACTCCGAAGCAATTTGATCTTAGTTTGTCAGGTAGTCATCCATCGAATAAAAAAGAAGAAGAATTCAGTATTTTATGCATTTTATTTACAGCAAAACGATTTAATTTAGTAGTAATAAATTAAAAATTCGAGTAAAAATACATGATGTAGAAATTAAAAGAAGGGTAGCTATAATTCGCATGTCTTAGTCTCATTAATAAAAAAATTATTACCAGGAAATTTCTTTCTTTTTTCCAAAATACTAAAAATATTTATTAGTTTTGTCGTTAATTTTTCAATTTTTAAAAGATTCCTCAAAAGTACGTGCATACATATTCATCCATCATATACACCGAAAAGCCATTACATTATGACCACCCTCCATCTATAACAATGGGCTAGCCCAGGTTTTCATGGTTTCTCGCCCAGGAACAATGTTTTCATGGGGCACATTAGGACCCATAATCCTTATAAAACAATCCCTGACGTCTGTAAGCTACTTAAACATAGTTGCAGACTAGGCTCACCCAATCATGGCAACAATTTTTCCTGCGGGGGATGGTGTTTACCAACAGGATAATGCACCATGTCATAAGGGTCGAATCGTCATGGATTGGTTCAAGGAGCATTCCAGTGACTTTCAAGTCGTGCCTTGGCCCCAAAATTCACTTGACCATAATTCAATAGAGCATTTGTGGTTCTAATTGGAAAACCAAATTCGTGCTACCCCCTCGCAATGCGAGGGAATTGCAGGACCAGTTGGTGAGCGCTTGGTACCAGATACCTCAAACTACCTATCAGCACCTTGTGGAATCAATGCCACGGAGGGTGCTAGCAGTTTTGAGGGCTAAAGGTGGTCCTACATGTTACTAGCAGGGTGGTCATAATGTAATGGCTATTCGGTGTATATATATACATTACATTTATTTTTTAAATTATATTATAAGCTTTTTTGGCCAATTCAATTTTATTGGAATATACTTATCGAAATTAAATACAAAATACTGAAAGAATACAACAAAAATTACAACTAATGGCTACTCAATTAATTATAACTTATCAAATTTTAACATGAAATGATTTAACTACTTTCAAAATATTTATTTTACTAAAAAGCCTTTATTTCTTGCATCAAGAAAAACAAAATTATCAAATTTTATTTCGTTATAAGTTTATTTTCCTAATCTGACATAGGAAAATTATTTTACAAAAAGCTTACAAAAAATATGAAGAACTTCACGTCTGCAATACTTTTGTCTTTATTTTATTAATAAAGAAAACTTCTGTATAATAACGTTTCATAAATATTTTAAACATTAATATTTAAAAATTAGTATGGAAATAAATTTTCTCTTGCCATCTTAATGCCATATTTTTATCTTGCGAATTTGTTTGACATCTTTTAGTGAAAAATGACATTATTGAATATCTTTTAAAGAAAGTATATGAATATATTGTTTTGTTCACTTTTAACCTTATGACATTTCCTTAAATTTAATAAGTAATATTAGTATAATATATTTAATAAGCAGATTTTTCTACTCGTTATAAATTTTGTAAAAATAATTTTTCTTTCTTTAGGAATTATTCTACTTTAAAAAGCGTAACTTAAAGTATTTTTGTTGTATAGATGGCTAATTTATCTTGAGATATGGATAGTTGTTGATTAATAATAGTTTTTATTATCAATACCGTAGAGTTTAAGATATTGAAAAGGATTCTAGTGGATAGTAAATAAACGTTTGTTAATTTTTTTAAAAAACATTATATAAGATGAATTAATTTTTTAAAATTTACTTTATATCTATTCATTTAATTTATTCATTGTCTATACTATTCAATTTATTGTTTAATAATACCACCTGTAATATTGACAATATTGTAAAAAAAGAATATGTGTATATTGCATGCATATCGAAAGTATATAAGTATTATTCATGTTTTACCATTCAATTTATTGTCGAACCAAGTCACCCCATTAAGAGGCGAGCTCTCTGTACCCTGATCCACGGAAGCTCCAGTGCTTGGTTTTAAAGTCCTTATCTTAAGTGCTGTGTTGATCTTAAGAGTCAGACTTAGGGAAATCTGATTTAAGTATAAAAACGCTTACAACTATATAAGTCCACCCTTATTAAAATGTCTGACAATTTTACTTACCAAAAAACTATATTTAAAGATAGATAATACTCAAATAGAATATCAATTCTGCAATGAAGTTAAATCGCAATTTTATGTGTACAATGTTTAAAAACCATAAAATAATTTCTGAAAAATAAGAACAAGTATAGAAATTGACCTTAAAGTGATTTGATAAAAGGTAAAGTTATTTTACAGTAAGCAAAACTGCTTGGCGATAACTGGAATTTAAAGTGATGGTTTTAATCTGTTTAAGATTAGGATGAAAAACAGAGAAAAAGTGTTTTGTGAAAAACAGCTTTAAACCGTCAAATATACAGAGAAAATCTGTAAAAAAAATTTCTTGGCATGTGGTTAACGAATAAAAACAGAAAAAATCTACATTTATTTTTAAACAGTTTTTTTTTTCTGTAAGAAAATGTGTTTTTTTCTTCTGTTTAGTTATTTTGAATCACAGTGAATTAAAATATATTGCAAATTCATGGTGTTAGTATAGTTTAAAATGACGCAGAATTGTTCAGTTTGATAATTTCTTATTTATTTAGTAAACACTTTTTATTTTTGTTCCTTGTCAATTGCTTATTTTTTATTATGTAAGCTATAAGTCAACACCTGGAAAAAAATAATCACCCCCGTAAAAGATGGGTAGTTTCAGTCATAGTTCACTCATAGTTTGATATATTACTAAAAGTTACGTATGACTCAACCTTTTGAGAGGTTTATCCCGTTTGTCAACCTAGGTCCTGTTTTTGGAAAATTATGAAATATCTACTCGCGATTTTGACATCCCATTTTTTTTAATGTATGAAAATAGAATCCGGATTTAGTGATTTTGTGAAAAATTGAAAAAAAAAAAAAAAAAACCAGCGGTCTTTGCAGGTTTTTTGTAAAAAGTCCTGTTTTTATGCGTTTGTGAAAAATCTCTTATTTCACAAATTTATGAAAATAGAAATGTACATTGAAACTGTAATTATCGAAAAGTGGGATTCTTTTTTCTAAAATTTTGTTTTTGTTAAAAAAGAAAAAAAAGAAAAGGAAACGATAAAACTTTCTTTTCGTTTTGAAATTAAGGTTTTAAGACGTCATTCACTCCATTTTTAAAAATAAAAAAAATAATTAGTTTTAAAAAAACGAGCAATATTATTACGAGTTTAACGATAAAACATTTTTGAAATTCTTATTTTACTATGGAATATTTTTTGCAGAGTGTTTTTACGATAAAAACTTTTATGAAAAGTCCGTTAACGTTCTTAATTTCTACTGAACTTATATCTAGTGCTATTT
Source organism: Parasteatoda tepidariorum (assembly GCF_982258835.1). Classification (NCBI taxonomy): domain Eukaryota; kingdom Metazoa; phylum Arthropoda; class Arachnida; order Araneae; family Theridiidae; genus Parasteatoda; species Parasteatoda tepidariorum. Next base: position 43,233,821 of record NC_141758.1, read on the forward strand.
TAACATTCGTATTGTCAAACTGTAAGCTTAAAGCAGTCTTATTTTCCAAAAATTCTTTCGTAATTCCTTGTATAATATGAAGGTCCCTGTAAATCCAGTTTATATTGTATATTACAATATAGTAAATTTTTGTTACAAGTTAATATATTTATTATACAATGGTCATATTTTTAATATAAAGCATACAGTGTATTATCGATAAATAAATAAACTACACTTCGGTTTAAAAACTTAAGCGAACGCTGAATGAAAGAAAACATAATAGTCATTACTTTATGATTTTATTAATAAAATTAAACTTTAAAAAACGAATTAATGCTATATTTTAATGTCAATTCCTTAAAGTGATTTTTTTAGAATAATACTTATGCTTAAGGAAAATAAATAGATAAATTAATTAATGATTTCCAAAATGAGGACCAAGGGGGGGGGGAGCCTCTTTTTCCCAGAAAATGTTGATTGGATCTCCATCTACTGCATTTTGAGGATTTTATTTTATTTTATAACGGTCGTTGAACAGTCGACCCCATTTTTGGGTTTACGACTACTAATGCTCATCTCCGTAGCCTTGTAATTTTGAACCCAATCCAGAAGACAAGGGAACTCCTGGATCAAGTATTGGGAGAAATTTGCTTTCGTTGGAGGACTTTCTGATGGAGCTAACCCGCATATGCGTTACACGGAGAGGAAAACCTCGATTACCTTCCACGGTTACCTAGACGGCAAGGGGACTCGAAATCATGATCCACCTACCACTGAGGATATTTTATGTCAGCCCTGTGGTTGGTGCAAGCCTGATGTGGAATTTGTATCGACTAGCCATCGCCGGGATTCCAACCCGATTCACCTCATTGAAAGGCGAACGCTCTATCCCCTGAGCCACATTTTGAGGATTTTATTTTATTTTATAACCGTCGTTGAACAGCCGACCCAATTTCATGGGTTTACGACTAGTTACGTTCAACTCCGTAGCCTTGTAATTTTGAACCAATCCAGAAGACAAGGAAACTCCTGGATCAGTACCCCCAGAGGTATTGATTTGTTGTGAGAACATGGAGGACTTTGAGACTCGACAGATTTAACGTGCATCAGTCACCATTTACTACACGGGGAGTCTTCGGCCGGCGAGGATCGAACCCACGACCTCTTGGATATGGGCCCAGCGCCCTACCGACCAGGCTATCCCGGCCCTACATTTTGAGGATTACTAAGTTTTGTCACATCAATAAAGTGAAAAATTCGTTTCTCCCGAAAGTTATTACTCAGTGAATATGGCCTAAGCTAAAGACACGCCCTTCCTTTCCCAGATCAAAATATTTTCTTTTTCCTTCGAATTAGCTTTTATGACATAAGCCGTTTTTCGTCCTTGCTCATGATCTATGCCATAGTCATTGCATTTAAGTTTTGAATTTAAGAGACAAATGATTTTTTGGCATGTCGAAAAAGTAGATAATAATAGGTATAAACACAAAACTGCAACGACAATGACAGAACCCAGACAAAAGTTTAATAATACAAACAAGAATTAATGAAAAAATCAAGGATATAAATCCTTAACTAATTCTGTATTTTATCACTAGGCAGTTTTCGTTTTTTCTTATTTTTTTAATGGCTAATTTAAATTGAATATAAATCTATAATTAATAGCAAATTCAATTTCATTATTGCTCGTTTAACCAATGAACGTCACGTCTCTTTAAATAAATTGAACTAAAAATCTGTCATTTTGTGGAAAACTAAGTTGTTTAGAGAAAATTCGTGACACTCTCAATTCTTGATATTGCTTGGGAGATAACTCGACGTGACGCGAACTTATTAGATTTTCTCAAATTTAGCTTGACGTTTTCTCCGGTTTTGTTCTCGATATTTCTATATTCTTGATCAATAAGAAGTGTTCTTTATCTAGTAATCCACACTATTTATCATTTCGGAGTGAAAGTATTATGTAATACAGTTTATTGATCGTTTTGTTTATCTAATTAAACCAAAGAAATTTGCTTTGGAAGATTTTAAAAACCACTTGTAAATGAGTGTTTTAAGTTTGAGTTTATTTATGCTCCATAATGCTTTTCCTAATAAGTACTATGTTCTGAGACTGTGTTTTTATATACTAACTTGATTTATAAATGTTTAAATTTTTATTATTGAAATTAACTTAAAAACAATTATTTTTGTGTATAAAATAATAAAAAGGAGCAGCAATTTACATTGTACAAACCCTATCTTGGGTTTTATGAGAAAAAATTTTTTGAAAAAAACAATCGAAGTAATTCTATTATTCTAAAATTCTACATAATGATTTTTAAGTATGTGAACTATAATTTTTTTTAAGTATGTGAACTGTAAATTAAAAAACACCGTAAAAAAATTCGGATCAAATTACGGTATAAAGCACTGGCACTTTGGAAGCATCATATATAAACTCCATTTTACCTAAAAATCCATTTTATCGTAAAATATTATACCATAATTTTTACAGTAATATTTATTTAATTAGAGTGATTTAGTGATTTCAAGCTAATTATTATTGTACAAATTACAGCATATCAGATTTTACGGTAATAATGGATTTTACGTTAAAAGTACCGGCAACCTCAGAGTTTCACCGTAATTTTATCCCGATTTTTTTACATTGCATTATTGTGTGATTAACCTTAAAATCGATACAAGTTATTCTTACGATTTTAGTCTGTTAAGATATGATTTTTTTATCACATAGTAGTAAAAAAATCAATTTTATCGTAAAATATTATAACGTAATTTTTACTGTGATATTTATTTAATTAAAGTGGCTAGTGATTTTAAGATAATTATTACTGTAAAAACTACGGTATATCAGATTTTCTGGTAAAAAAGGATTTTACGTTAAAAGTACCGGCAACTCAATGCCGGTACTTTTCACCGTAATTTGATCCGCAGTTTTTTACATTGCAATATTGTGTGATTAATGTTAAAATAGATACAAGTTATTCTTACAATTTTAGTCTGTTAAGATATGATCTTTTAAATATCATAAAGTAGTAAAAAAAGCTATTTATTAATTATTTTCTGTTACTTGAGGTTATATTTTATAGCTGTTTATAATACTCAGAAAAGGTAAGAAGAATTACATATCCCATAAGGTGGTTAACATGTTGAACTTTCCGAAAACATCTATTTCTTTTAATAACTATATTATATTATTACTAGATTTTAGCTGTGATTCTAAGAAACCAGCCGATTATTCACTAAAAATTTTTTCCTGATTACTATAAACAGAACTTATTATCATGTTATAAAAAAATATTTTTCATCGTTAATATAATCTCTTTCTGCTTTCTGACTAGATAATATATTCAAATTTTATCTGTTGCTGAGGGGAATATGACAATGCTAACTATAGTTATTTTCTAACCACTAAAACATTATTTATTGCCAAAAGAGATTCATTATCTTTAGTGTTGCATTTGTTTCTTTAATGGTACTAGCAACAAAATATCAAATGCAATCGCATGTAGGCACAACGCGTTTTAGCAGTGTCAATTAAAGCTGCACAAATACTATGCATTTTTGTAATAAATTTCTTAAGGCCCTTAGAAGAAATAAGTGCAAAAGATATAAGTAGCTCGACTGTGATAAATTTTAAATATGATGAGTTGCTTAGAGCCGCAGAATTATGACAGATGATACAAAATACAATTTGTCTTTATTTTAGAGGTATGAACTACTAAAAATATGTTTCGCTTAGTCTAATAACGTAAAGCCACCGAGAAGGGCAACATATGATAATAAATAAATAAATAACATTGGAATTATTTTAGCTTTTTAATTTGTGTCAGAATTTGTTTGAAAGTTTTGTGCACGATTTTGTAGTGTCGTTCAGTATTGATTAATTCATTTCTTTTCCCCCTGTTTAAAGAACGGGTAATCAGCTAATAAAACTATTTCTAAAACAATAATTTTCAAATTTATTTAAAAATGATAAAATTATCTTATTTCCGCCGTTAACCTAAAACGAAAAACGAAAAAAGCATCACTCTTATAATTAACTTCTATCACCATTGGAACTTTAACCCCAGTCTATCGTAGCCGGTAATGAAGTATATCACCCTTTATTTTTTAAGTCAAATAAAAATATAAATATGTTCCTTTTTTCAGTTTACTTGAAAATTCTCCCTTAATTCTAAACTGCTGTTTGTAGAAAATGCAACACCATGAAGGAATCATCAGAATCAAATGAAATTCGCAGCAAATGTCAATTATAGGATATTATGCAAATTAATAAAGTTTCAGAGCCATCGCGCGTGCGTGGCGCGCGCAGCGCCCTCTGAATTGATGCTGAAAGCGTATAAATAAAGTGCTGTAGCGGGACGTTGAAAATAGTCTATGATTATTTGTTAGTGGCAAACGTTTAGTGAGACCTGAGTATGCCTCCACGACGGAAGAATAAGAAATTCAAGCAACTTACGGAGTTTGAACGAGGGAGGATAATCGGCCTTCGAGAAGGAGGATTTTCCTATCGCGCAATAGCAGCTCGTATGCAGCGGAACAGTTCCACAGTGATGCGAGTTTGGAAGCAGTGGACCGACGAGCACCGAACAACTCGAAAAACAGGCACTGGACGACAGAAGGTGACGTCAGAGCGCGATGATCGACACCTGCTCCGCATGGCGGTGAATGATCGCACAGCTTCCTCCAGGCAGCTGGCAGCACATTGGTCTACTGCTACAGGTGTACAATTGTCGGCTTCGTCAATTCGTCGTCGTCTGCTGCGCCGTGGATTGCGTGCAAGGGTGCCATTATACAGGATTCCCCTCACGGCGGATCATCGACGGCTGCGTCGGCAGTGGGCTCTTGAGCACAGAGACTGGCGAGCTGATTGGCACCAAGTTGTCTTTTCAGATGAATCACGCTTCAATTTGTGGACCCATGATGGCCGTGTTCGTGTTAGACGTTATGCCGGTCAACGCTGCCTTCCTGAGTGTATTATTGAACGACATAGTGGTCGAACACCCGGAGTTATGGTCTGGGGTGCGATTTCGTATCATGGACGATCCAATTTGATACGAATTGAGGGTAATCTCAATAGCAACAGATACGTCCGTGAAGTGCTACAGCCCGAAGTCGTTCCTTTCCTTCAAGGCATCCCTGGAGCTATCTTTCAGCAGGATAATGCACGCCCACATGTTGCGCGAACTGTTAGAGACTTCTGTTCAGCACAACGCATGCAACTTCTTCCTTGGCCTGCTTATTCGCCGGATATGTCGCCTATTGAGCACGTGTGGGATATGGTTGGTCGGCGTCTCACTCGTGATCCACGTCCTGCAGTTTCCAAAGACGAACTTTGGTTGCGCATACAAGCGATATGGAATTCTCTTCCTCAAGCAGATATTCAACATCTGTTTGACTCCATGCCACGTCGTATAGCAGCACTTATTGCAGCGCGTGGTGGCTGCACCAAATACTGATTTCGGACGCTTAATTTGTTTCTTTTGTTTTGAAAATTTCATCATTTATTTGTATCAGTACAAGTCGTTTCTGCATTAAATTTCATTTGATTCTGATGATTCTTTCATGGTGTTGCATTTTCTACAAACAGCAGTTTATTTTGCCAGATTACCAGAAAATTTTTTTCACATTTTCGAAAACAAAAAATTTGTTCAGACACTTAATAATTGTTGCTACTTTAGCTTATTCTATATTGTTGAAAATTAATTCTTATAGAAAGTATGAACGTAGAGTTTTGCAATAATGAAACATTATGGAATAATAGATATAAAAAATCTATCACAAATATAGCGGCATAGTTACTTAAATAATTCAAATATTATTTTGTAAATAGGAAAGTGCATTTGTTTCCGGCAAAATATTTGAACACATGTAAATTAAGCCAACGGAGATAATGCACTTAAATAGCCAGTTACAGTTGTTTGTCATTTACCGTAATAACTCATCCAAGTAATAATTAAAACGCAAACGATATTCTAACTTGGTTGCCAAGTCTTAAATATAAATTACGTTTCAAATTAAAATCTTACAGAATATAAACATCTCAACTCGAAGACCATTTAATGCAGATGAATTCAGAGAGGGGATGGAGTAAATGACTAAACACGTTCCATTGAAAAATTCTTTTGCGGGGTTTGCGGGAGGTTGAAGAGACATTAATTTTCGCGACGTATCGCAAACATTGCGGAAATATTTGCAAACAATGTCTTCAGTGGAAACTACCGTCCGAAGACCATTTACATGAAGCAGTTGTTCAACCTGACACATACCCCGCGATTATGCCTAAATTAGGAATCATTAATGTGAATAATTTACGAACAAGCGTGTTTCTGTGTGTCTGGGCAACCAATCACACCACGCGGTTAATTGCGTTAAACACAACGGCATTAATAAATTACAAATATCCCGAGCAGCAAACGAGACATCTTAGAAATTTTAATAGCTGAATAATTAAGTGTGCTCCATACATCTTTTGTTTGCTAAGTACGTACGTAGATTTTTTTTTTCGTTCACCAATAACTTCTTTTTTAACAGAAACTTCTCTGGCGGCGTTTTACGGCCCTTTAAAAAATGGGGTTTTAATGTTACGTAGTTCATGAAATTAAGTTCATTAAATTAGTTCATTAAAGTCATGTAGAGTTGATTAATTTGAAAATATTCCTGCATCTCAAAAAGTTTGCATAAAGGATATAAATATTGTAACCAATTTTGAATAGGTGTTCTCAAGAAAAAAAATTGATACTTAACAACGTTGCAAATAATTCAAGTAGCAATCGTAATGGTTCAAAAAAACAGTCTTAAAAAAGGGATTTATTCAATCTTAAAAAAGGGATTTATTCAATTTAAAAAAAGGGTTTCTAAAAAAGGGGGCAATCTTAAAAAGGGGGATTTTTAAGATTAATTTTGGAGACATAAAAATTGGTCGAATTCTCATGGTTGCCAATGATGCTTTATTCAAGGTAAACGGTACTGCTGGTATCATGGTAATAGGTTTTGTAACAAATGCGATCATTAGATCTAAAATCATTCAGAATGTAAATTTTTTAAGCATTCTGTACATCACAGAAAGACTGCTTGTCAACAGATGTGTCAAAACCACTAAATATTTTGACGCCTTGGGTTAACTTGACAAGAGAAAAAATTCTTGAATTTGGGATCGAGGAGATCCATGTATTTCGATTCAAATTTCTTATATGAACAGGTGGATATTGTGTTGGCAGAGTGGGCAAAATTCACGTTTCGTTTCGTTTCGCTAACATTGGTTCTGGGAAAGTTTAAAATTGAAGAATATTCAGAGAGATTCCAAATATTAAGTTGACCAGCGATGTTGACTAGTTTTGAATTCCTCCCAAAACTATAAAAAGGGAACTAAAATTATTAAACGGAGATTTGAAAACTCACTTAGTTACCTTTCCAATTTAATATTTTGAGAACAGAAATCCCACGCAGAGATTCCCTAAAATATATAAATAATTGAAAATAACTGATGAACTTCTAAATAATTGAAAAAGTTGAGAGGTGAGTTTCCAGTTATTCGTTTAGGAATTGTACTACCAGTTTTTAGTTTTGAGTGGACGTTGGTCAAGCATACAAATATGCTCCAAATTATTTATGCCATTCTATCAGCGATAACAACATTCTATGATATAGGCTTCAGTTTTCTCAATAGACTGAAGAGAGTTTACAGAAATTCCTTCAAGACTGAGGCACTTGATGATTTGCTCAGAATTTCTATAAATTGTCTCCCGCCCCTACTTATAACAGAGTTTGAAACTAGGCCTGAATTTAACGTTTGGTATTTTAGCACCGAAAGGCATTGGTATACAAGTATGAAGGGTTAAGAAACATTTCTGGTGTCTTAATTTTTTGGATATTCTTTTGTATCTTAATGACTTGTATGTGGATAACATTGGAATAATTGGATGTCAGTGTTTCAGTTTTTAAATCAATATGTTTTTTTTAGTATTAAACATGTTTTAGTTTTTCATTTTGTTCATTCCTTAGCGCTTACAAAAATCTAAGGTGTTTTTGAAGTTTATTTGAGGTTGTTTTGAAGTTTTAATGCTGCTTTGAGGTTTATTAAAAGGTGACTTAAGAAGCAACCTTAAAAATCAACCTCCCAAGGTTTATGATCAAGATGTATGAAGTTGTTTTATTAATACTTCAGGTTGTTTTGAGGTTGATAGAAATCTATCTTAGAGCAACCTGCTTAGAGAGGTTGATGTTGTGGTGTACAGGTTATTTTTTCTACACTTCAAGCAAGTAAATATACTTAAGGTGTGAATAATTTCATCCGATTTCAACTAAAAGTAGGGGAGAGTGGGGTCAATTGTAACATTTCTTGGTTAACTATTTTTAACTAACAAAAAATCCAATATATTATTAGCATTAATTGACAGACGAATAAAGTAGACTATCTTCTACTAGAAAAAAAATAAATACCTTATTTTGAATGTTATTATATTAGTTATTAACAATTTTTGACAGTCGTACACTTGTTACAATTGTCCCCCCTTACGGGGTCAATTGTAACAGTTCATAAATTCAACTAAAACATAGTTAATTATACATATTAGAATAGTAGTGATATATTTTTTATTGATCAAAATAGTAGTGATATTTTAGGAGTAAAAATAATAATGCGCAGAGATCTAAACGGTTAAACTTTTAACTTTAAGGGGTTCAAAATTTTAATTTATGCTGTGAAAGGTGACAAATAAAATAATGCACATGCAACATAATATAAATGATATAGATGATATAGGAAACTATTGGTGGCTCTTAAAGAGTTAAGTAATGGTTTGTAAACATAAGATTATTTATTTTCAGCTGTTACAATCGTCCCTTTACTTATTGTTACAATCGTCCCCAAGACGCCATTTCAGCTTCATTTGTTAAAAACAATGCTAGTTAATTAACAAAACTAATCTTTTTTTTTAAATGTTAATTAAGGTGTCCACTTACATATTCGGTTAATAATTTTTATTTGTTTAAACGAAATTACTTTGTTGCAATATAATATTTTAATACCAAAAAAAGTACTTACGTAGCGTGAAAATATCTTTTGTGATGTAACTCTTTCAAAAGTACATAAAATTGGTTGCCAACAGGGGTGTACATGTAGATTTATTAAATACACCTTGTGCGCCACCTAAGAACCAAATCTAGAACCCGACACTCGAAATTTTTGCTCTGTTACAATCGTACCCTGTTACAATTGACCCCACTCTCCCCTACTGCTAAGCTACAAATGAGGTTGATTGTTAGGTTTGAATTGAGGTATATTGATGAGGTATTTAGTTTGGGTGCAAAATATTTTCTACCTCATGTGTATTATTTTTTACGCCTGTCAAACTCAATAACGACTAATCATTGTAAGGGAGATCACCAAAAAGTTCTTCACACTATAGCTGTTAACATTTTCAAAATTAATTGTATTCTTTGGGAAAATTGCGTTGAGCAAAAATTTTTGAACTGAAATTTCATGCCCTGTTTTAAACATTAGCATTCACAAATTGAAAAAAAATCAGGAATTTTGTTTATAAAAGACAGTTCCTATGTATTTGAATACAGAAATAATTAGGATATAACGGATTTTTTTAAGAGATGTGGTGTTTGGTCTTAATATGGATACCATAAATTCACCCAACTTCCTCAATTCAAAATAAACTTCAAATTCGTACGGAAAGAGGTTAATGCTTATTACACGCGATGAAACTATTTATAGCTTTTATAACTTAAATTGCCTTTAAAACTTCTAATATCTTTTAAGTTTAATTTTTTCTACTTCAAAATACAAAAACCTTTAAGCATCTTGAACCATTTATGGGCCACCAGCAACTTTCTGAAGTTTTAAATAAATAAATAAAATATTGAATGTATTTACATTTAAAATTTGTAAAATTATTTCATTCAATTTTTGGGAAGACGATATTTCATAACAATTGTACTTTAAAACAACCTCAAAGAGGAAATCTCATTTATAACCGGCATCAAGCCAAACTACTTAAAATATTTAAAATTTACCACAATCACGCAAGTTCCTCTTATAAATTCGAGGGTCTGTAAAAAACCTAAGTCTGCTGTACCTATCATTAAAATCTCACTGTATTGGTGCATCTTTAATAGGCACTCAACTTACTGATAAAATACTTTGTAATTATATTAGAGTTTTTTCGGTACCTATTATAATTGCGTCAGTTACCAAAATGCCAGTAGTGCCTATTACCAAAATTAAGCATCATTCGTGTCAATAATATGGCGTCTTTTAACGTTTCTTCATAACGAATAAATACATTTTCTCCATATGCTTTGTCTTTAGGCATATAGCTTATTTTTTTTATTTCAAGTGGTATTACCAAAATTAACTAAGCAACATTGGCAGCAATAACAGTTTTTGGATTCTTTACTTGCTTTTAAACGAATTAGTACCGTTTCTCGCTTAATTTTCAGTTTTAGTACAGCATTTTTTTTAAAAATTTATATAGTAAGTATTGTCAAAATTAATCATCATTGGCGTCAATAATAATATTGTTGCGTTTTACGTTTCTTTTTAATGATTTAGTATCATTTCTCCATTAGTCTTGCTTTTCAGAACAAAACTTTTTTTATACTTCAATTACCATTGATTTGAAACTATTTAGTCTTATAGTATCATGATTTAAAAGCATAAAAGTAAACAAAGTAAACACATAGTTTCAGATAACTTTAGGAATACTAATTTGGTGATGTAGTCTGCCTATGCTGCCAGGATCACATTTATAATTTAGATAATCTGCATAAGGAATAAAAAAATAATTAAATAATAAACTCGCCATAAACAACTCCTTTGTTTAGAGTTATAAACTGGCAAAAATCATTGATAGTACTCATTGTATTTCTTGTTGAACATCATCATTTTAGGCCTTATGGTATACCCACAATCACCTAAATTTATTGTTTTATTATATGTATAGATTTCTATCTGCTATATGATAAGTATATGATAATGTACTACCTTTCAAAAGTAGTATACGAAAAGTAGTACATCATCATATACTACTTTTTTTGTATTTTTTTCCAAAATTCGAGAGAAATATACTTTTAATGATAAATTATTTTCCTTAAGATATTAGTGGCAATCTGAATAAACACATTTCTATCATATTTTTTCATTCTTTCAAAATGCATATTAACAAAGATATTGTTATCTCAATTTTCAGTATCTTGTTTGGATCCAAAATTATGAGTATTTTTTTAAAGTCTTTAAGCTTTAGAAATTACTACCACAGACAGAGAAGCACTAAAAGATTTGTTGAAGTTTACTGCAATGGTTAAGCTCCAAAAAATTTCTTAATATTCAAAATTAGAATAAAATTAAATTTTGTAATATAAATACAACTGTCTAGAAAATTTAGTTGTCTAGACAATGAAAAACCATTAAAAATATTGTTAGGTGGAGGATTACTGTGCACTTAGTTCGCTTTAATTTTTGAATTATTTTTATAAGTGTGTGCTAAAACAATTATAATAAAACATAAGGACTATTCGAAATGTGGAAATTTCCCTAAACTCGATTTTTCATTCTTATTGCTCTTACAAAGATCTAAAATAAGTACTATAAAATATTTAAAATATTCAAATACTTATATAATTTAAAATGATGTTTCGTAGCTTCATTTCAAAATCTAATAGTTTAAGACGTGAGTTAGTTTTATTTTAAAATTGAATTTAATGTTCGTTTGTCTTTGCCTTTTTAAAAGCAACGTTAACACTGCAACCATATATATTAAAAAATTCCCCACTCATAATTTTATTTCAAATATATTAATATATAATATATAATAATATTTGAGATAAAATTATGAGTTTATTGATTCATATGATATTCGGATATTTAAACATACATCTATAAATTTAAAAAAATACAGTTGATTAAATATTAAATGCGTTCTATAAATCTGTCCCCGTTAACTATGTTGTTTTATGTGTACTTTTTTAGACGATGAGACTAATTTCAATATGATTTACTTCCGTTTGCCATAAATTAGAGCCATGTAATTATTTTTTTCAAAGTTACATCAAATCATTAAATTTACACAAAACTACAATGTTTGCACAGTACTGTGGACTACTTCATTTAAGACCAAGAACTGTAATGCTTAAAGAGGGACCACCCTTTCGTCATCACGACGCTTTTCTAAAAGCTTCTCCTGGCCATTCGGGATCCAACGCCCTCTTGCGACTCTTACAGAAAATTGCCGCTTGATATAGCGAGATTAAATATTAAATATTAAATAATCAATTATTATAATATAGTGTCTCTGTTTTTTTATGATTATATCAAGAACGACGATTATTGTAACATGAAGAAATGAAATACTGTCTGAATGTGATTAGTTTTGAAGTTAAGTTTTTTTGCTTCATTCCAATGAAATTATTAAATAAAGACAGGATTGTGAGAAATTATGTTAGTATTTCTAATACTTTTCATGATGTAGAAATAGAACTTATCTAATTAATTTCAAAAAAGTAAGTGCTTCAGTCATATATTCTATTTATTTAATTCTTTCATACTCTAAAATCTACTGCAAACAAAGAAAAGGAAGAAAAAAAAGTCTATATTAATAACGCTTTTCGGCATTCCTTCTTTAATTTAAAAAGCGCACTGATGGATGTCATTTCATATAAATATGTATTTTATTAAACACTAGCCACCTAAGGCGGCCAGCTGTCCGCCACTCTGAAGGTTTTCACAAATAAAGTTTTTTAAAACATAGCAGGAAATCTGAAGATTAGTGGACAATTAAAGTGTTCCTGTCCAGCAATTTTGTCTTCATATCCAGTTCTGCTGCAGATGTGTTATAGCTCTTGAGGATGTTTGAAATTATATAGCTACAACGCTTAAGAAAAAAAAAACTAAAATGCTAAATACATGAAAAGAACACGAAAACGAATAAATTTTTCATGGTATCAATTTCTATTTCTATATAATTTTTTATGGTATCAAATTCTATTTTTATATCTGTTACGTCAAGCACTCAGGTATTATAATTTGATCTAGTTGTGCTTGTATAATTTTGATCTAGTTGCGCTTTCTACGTCATTTTGTTAACATCGTTTGGTTTGTTATTTAACATCGTTTGGTTTGTTATTTCTAAGTTAACTTTCAAAAAATTGGCTGGCATCAGCATTTTTATTCTCTAAGTTGTTTATTTTTTCTTTTGGAATTCGTTCCTTTTTAGCGAAATGTTTTTCAACCTAATCGAATTCTTTGCCGACTGTTCTCTGTATATATAAAGAAAATAAAGTAAATATTTTTAAAGTGTTGTGAAAAGAATTTTTAGTTGTACAAAGTACTACATTATCGCTATAAAAATTATCGTCTTCGCTTAAGAAAAAAAAAATAGAGCGTGGAAAGAAGAAGAAAAACTTATTATAACAATTATGAACAGCGACAAATATATCAAAGCGAAGCGTTCTATTTACGTATCGAATATGTTGCCACATTTTTAATACAAAAGTTAAACTTTTCTCCACTTTAATAAATGTAAACTAATGCGAACTTTATAATTAAATTATTAATTCCTTAGTATATTATTGGTTTAAGTTGTCGAAAATTAATATTTCAATTGTGAAGTTCGCATTAGCATACATTTATAAGAGTGGGGAAAAGTATATGCATTTTTTAATAGTTTTTTGACTATGGCTCTTTGAAGACGAAAAAGCAGACGAAAAGCATAGACTTACAAAATGACTGATAACTAAATAACTAATCAAAATTTTTGAAAAAGAAAAAAAATACTTCTTCATTATGTCAAAACACAATTATGGGCCGAGTTTCGTGCCCGGGCGAGGCTTCTGGGGCGATATATTGTGATTACAGACACACACACACACACACACACACACACACACACACACACACACACACACAGCCGCGTTTATTATTATGTATAGATTAAAAGGAATTTATGAACAATAAAAATGTATCAATAATAAATTATAAGTTTTCAAAGTAAATCCTAATTTATTTTCCAAAATATACTTTTGTCTCAATTAACCAATCCTTACTGTATTTAGCATCTGAGAATTGATTTACGGATCTCATATTGTAAATGCTTTCTTCGATTATATTTCTTTTCTTGAATAATTTCAAATTGTTTAGCACAATTTTTTCATTGACACTCATAATTGTCAGAAATTTAACTCCACTTCCTTGAAATTTTCATTTCTTAATGATATGTTTACGTTCTAATATTTTATGTGTTGATAATTATTTGCTTATGTTAACTCAAGAAAACCAATAGTGGAACTTGATAAAGGATTACACTCTCGAAATAAAACTCTAATTTTCGACGATTTAGCAATCCTTAAGCTGTATCTCGTTAATTTTGCGAATTATTTCTTCACCAAATCACATGATTTATGACGAAACGCAAATTCTCAAATATATGACGAAACTGTTTCCTCAACTAAAAACTTGCTTCGGGCATGGATATAGTTTTTCTCTATATTCTATCTATCCTAGTGTTGTGGGGGCGACATTGTTCCACCTGTATGGTGTCGTCGAAAAAAGTGATCAACAATACTGCCCGTTAGATACCATGATGCACTACTAGTGTCGAATGGTGTTTTTCCTTGCTTTTAGAGAAAAAAAAACGGAAGACGAGAAAATAGAAATACTTTACTATAGAACTTTACTTACAACGAAATGTCTATCCTTAAAGAAGTGACGATAGTTATTTCGCCATTTTTACAAAATATTTTCTCGGAGCTTATACCAAGAAACGGTTTTGTCAAAAGGGACGAAAATTTCGAAAATGTGAGTGTCCAATTTTGACAACTGATAAATTAAGCTTGAGAAAACTAATTGAAATAGTATTGATTGGGTATTTTCAGTAGAGCTTAAGAAGTAGAACTCAAGAAATAGACAGATATTAACTTGAACAAAGGTTCTAAAGATGAATTGCATAACAACATGTACCATAGTAAAAAGAGTAACTGAGACTCTGGTAAAGTGAAACAAAATAATGTTTATATACTATACATCTTCCATTCATAAAGAGGAATATTAATTATTTAACTAAAAAAATTACAATATGGTGAGTACCTATTTGATGAAAATGATATGATCTACTACTCATATTTACAAAATTGACCCAATAAAAATAAAAATAAACTTTCCTGCCTTCAGCAAGGTAGTGCTTCTTAGAACAATATAGCAGTATAAAAAAGCAGTATTCTTAGGAACAATATAGCAGTATAAAAATTTTGCTTCTTAGCGTCTTTAAATTATCAATGATTAATAAAACTATATTTCACATCATGCATACACAATTAGGGGAATAGACTGCACTTTCCAAAAAGTCAATCCAATTCCTCAAAAATGCAAAACGCAATACGGCTATAAACTGGCAGTGGCGAAAATTGTATTAAAAAGGTTATTCACAAGGTGCAAGGTGTCATTATCATCATAGTTGGCCAGACAGCCCAATGTGGGCCAGTGCCTCCCTCTGAAGATTTCTCCATAACGACTTATTTTTGATCTCCAATTCTTTTCATTAATTGCAAGAAAATCAGACTCCACCGAGTCAGCCCATCTCAATCACGGCCTTCCTCACTTTCTTGTTCCAGTGGGTCTAAAAAGCAGTGTCTTTTTTATTGTATTGTCATCACTCATTCGAATCACGTGGGTCATCCAATTCCTTCTATTTATTTTTTTGTATTTAATAATATCGGGATGCTTGTAAATCGTGTACAGCTCAAAGTTACATCTCCTTATACACCACCAAGTATGCTTCGCAAAATCTTTCTCTCAAATATTATATGATTTTCCTCCTGTTTCGTTACAGTCCAAGTTTCAGAAGCGTATGTCAAGACTGGCCTCACAAGGTGTGTACCATTGAAACAAAACCACCCTGATTTTGAGCCGTAACTGGATACACATACACACACAAGAAAGAAGGAGAACGAAGCATGTTTACAAAAATAGTCTATATTCATGTACATATTTATAAGGCGTAAATTCCCCCCTGCCTGCTAGACAGAAACAAAATCAAAAATGTCAACAAAAGAATAATAATAATAATTCTAGTTAAAATGAACCTACTTCTGGTAATAACCAGTACATCTATCATATTCATGTATGAATTTAATATATTCATACATAATTGTGCTTTATTTTTCTCTTATTAATACTATTTAAGGTTTCAAAAATTGAAAACTTAAACTGCCTGCCACTGAGAATATACAACTTGACTAATGATACAGTCTTGTGTTCTCTCGTAGATTGAAGTCAGAAGATAAGACCGGTCGTTTTATGGCATCCGTCTTAATATCAAAAATATCATTGTGAAGACTTTGATAGGTGATTTGAGGTGTTGTATTGCTGTAAAATCTAATTTCCAACAGCCAAGTAACTAACCCTGGAAATGATTTTGATCCTTTTCTTAGTTTTGTGAAACCTGCTTAAGTTAACTACCCGTCCTTCGTTGTCAATTTAGAAACGTGGTCAACTTCTAGACAGGTAAAAATCATTACTTTTTTCTTATCATTTATTAAATTGTGTTATTTTTAAAACGTTATTTTTGTCATTCGTATACTCATTTTTCTACAAATTTCAACAATATGAAGGAATTATGTAAACTGAACCAAACTTACACGAAATGTAAAATGAAGTAAGACTTGCTAATGATTAGAATTGCAAAGTGATTCCGTATGTGTCATAAATAGCGTACTTGACAGCCGAGATTCTCGCAGAATATCATATTTGTCATGTCAACAATAAAAGAGAAACGAAGTTTCTGAATAAATGAGTTTATTTAAAAACATTAGTAATAAAGAATGTCACAAACAGAGTGACGAAAAGAAAGAATACAAACTGATCTGCTTCAACAGGAGCTTAAATACAGATAGCAGGTGACGTCATGATCCACGCAAGAACGACCAACAGCAAATGAAAATAAACTGGCCGATCCCCGCAGACCATGACGTCAGCAACGCAAGTTGAATGCATGAGATCGACGACGGAAAATCGAAGCTCATACCTTTTAACTTCCATTATTTGTCTAACATGCGGCCCCCTCTCATGCCTTCAACTTTTACAAAAAACACATATACAGTTTATCAAAATCCTCAATAAACTAAAGAAATATTTTATTTCCTTAAACTAATACTTAAGCTGTTTCAGTCCTGAAACCATCCAAAGATTAAATTTTCACAAATACTTTTGAACAAAAATTTTCCACCTCTAACTTGGTTAAAGGTTTTGTAAAAATGTCCGCTAAGTTAAATTTACTCCTAACGTGCTTAACAGCAAAAAATTTATCATAAATTAAATTTCTTAAAAAATGATACCTTACGTCGATGTGTTTCGTTCGACTATTTTCAATAGGTGAATGAGAAAAATCAATTGCAGATTGATTGTCACTAAATATAATACAATCACTTAAATTTATGTCCTCTAAATTTAATTCTCCACACTCATCTATTATTCGCTTGATCCACATTACCTCTTTGGCAGCGTCAGTTAAAGTCACATATTCTGATTCCATTGTAGATAGACTCACACATTTTTGTTTGAAAGTTTTCCAGAATATCGGAGTTTTATCTAAAAACAATATTATACCGCCTACTGATATTCTGTCATCCCTGTTAGCAGCGAAATCTGAGTCACAGTAACAATTAACATTTAATTCTTCAATATTTGACAATTTTAAGAAATAATCTTGAGTATTTTGAACATAACCTAATAATCTTAATAAAGTATTCCAGTGCTTTAAACCTGGGTTTTCTTGAAATTGTGATAATATATTTACCGCATAGGATATATCCGGTCTTGTGCGATTAGCTATATAAGTCAAACAACCCAAAATGCTCCGAAACGGCAATTTCGCCATTTCATCCACTTCGTTTTTAGAAGATGGACAGTCAGCTTTTGATAATAAGTTACCCTTAGTAATCGGCAACGATGACAAAGGAAATTTAAAGCTAGAAAACATTTTACAAACTTTTTGGATGTAACTCTTTTGATGTATTAACATCTCACCATCTTTTTGAACAAATTCAACACCTAACAACTTACGAGTATTACCCAAAATTTTTAAATCAAAATTATCACCTAAAAGTTGAATAACACTGTCTACTTCATTTTTTGTTTTAGCAAAAATAATTATGTCATCTACATAAATTATAAGAATTACATTTTTATATACATATGTACAATTACACCACTTCAATCTTACAAACTTTAAATTTTCAAGTGTATTATCAAGTTCAAAAAACCACTCTCGACCACTTTGCTTGAGTCCATAAATAGCTTTCTTTAAATGACAGATGTGGTCTTGCTTATTTAAATGAACAAAACCTTGAGGTTGATACATAAAAACATCCTCATTCAAATTTGCGTAAAGGTAAGCACACTTTATATCTAATTGGGAATGGTACCATCCTAGCATACAAACTAATATTGTGAAAAACATTCTTACAAGAACAAAATTAACCACAGGACTAAATACTTCATCATAACTTTCACCTCTTATTTGTTTAAATCCCTGGGCAACTAAACGTGCTTTGTATCTTACAATTTCCCCCTTCTCATTTACTTTAGTTGTATAAACCCAACGGCTTCCCAAAATTCTTTTATTTTTAGGAGTTGGTACCAAATCCCAAACTTTTCTTTCTTTCATAGTGTTAATCTCGTCAGACATGGCTAATTCCCAATTTTTGACTTGAGGAGATTTTAAACAGTCTTTATAATTTTTAGGAATTTTTATTTCAATATGATTTGCTTCATGTTTTATATTATGATTAACCTGAAAATTTGAAACTTTACCCGAAAAAGCATTTTTCCCACTGAAATCAAATAAATCCCTATCATACTTAATATTGTTGCTATTGCAGTAATTTTCTACATCGTTATAGGATCTTAATCTCATTTTTACTCCTTCAATATTATAATAAATATCAGTTCGACTATTATCTGGACGGGGTACAGCTTTTCTAATCCATGAAATATTTTTACACGGAATTAAATCGGGTTTTAAGCTTGAATTACCTATGTCTTCATCTGAAGAACTTCCGCCCAAATCGGGACGTTCCGGTATAAAACTAGCAAAATTGCGTTTAATGAATTTGGTGCCCAGTACAGCTTCCACACCAATTACACTTTCGTCAAAACGAACATTTATTGTTTCTACAAGCTTCCTTTCGTTTTTAAGCCAAACTCTATAACCCTTCGTATGCATTGCATATCCTAACATAATCCCTTCTTTAGCTCTCATTTGAAGTTTATTACGCAACTGTTTTGGTTGACCCACAAATGCTAAACAACCAAATGTTTTCAAATGAGTGACTGATGGTTTTCTTCCACTATACAATTCAAAGGGAGTTTTAATTTGGTTTTTATGACAAATTCTATTAAAAGTGTAAGTAAAACATAGTAAAGCTTCAGCCCAAAAAGCATCTCCTAATTTACTAGATTTTAACATTGCTTTTACATTATCTAAGGCGGTTAAATTATAGCGTTCACTAACACCGTTTTGCTGTGGCGTATAAGCGTAAGTACGCTCAGCTCTTATACCTTCATTTTCAAGAAAATCACTAAATTCTTTATGGCAAAATTCCATACCATTATCAGTTCTAACATTTACAATTTTACAGTTTAAAAATCTTTCAGTTCGCTTTTGAAATCTTATGAAACTATCAAAAACATCAGATTTCTTTTTAATGGGAAAAGTAGTAACCTTCCTCGAAAAATCGTCAGTGATAGAAAGAAAGTACCGACTTCCACCATGTGAAATGACTGGCATTGGACCGCATACGTCCATATGTAAAAGTTCCAAAGGTTTCTTAGACCTTATACTTAAAATTGGTTTAAACGAAATTCTTTTAGATTTAGCTAGTTTACATTCTATACAATTATTATCTGAAAAATTGAGATTAGGTAATCCTTTCACACTAGAATTTTTACTTGTTTGAATTATATAATCACAATTTATGTGGCAGTACCTTAAATGCCAGATGTCTAAATCATTTGTCTGAACAGATACGTTAAACAATTGCTCATTCGCGTCACTAACGCTTCTGTCAATAACTAAATCTTTATCAGGCTTAGTATAGGCATTTGGTTTAAAATAATACAAGCCATTAAATCTTTTACAATAGAAAATCTTCTCATTTACCCGATTATACACAGAAATACAATTTTTAACACCCACAAAATAACCTCCAGCTTTCTCTATTACAGAACCAGAAATAAGATTTCTTCTAAGTTTAGGAGAATACATGACATTTTGTAAAGTTACTCGGTGCATTTTACCATTTAACTTATTAAAAAATTGCACCTTTCCAATACCTAAAATTGGGCTCTCAATGTCACCTATGGCTAAAGACATAGAAGCATTTTCTACAGTTTCATATTCAAAGAATAAATCCAAATTATTACAAAAATGTGTTGAAGCGGCAGTGTCAAAAAGCCAACTTTCTTTCTCAATTTCATGACTCACATTGCCAACATTTGCTTCAACGATATAAAGACTATTATCTAAAACATTTGTAGTTACATTACAATAAGAATTATCACTTGCATTTTGTTTAAATTTAGTCTTTATACTCTTTGAATTACACCTTAATTTTTGCTTACAATCTGATATTAAATGACCATATTTGTTACAACGATAGCAAGGTCCTATCTTAGATTTATCATAACTAGTTTTGGATTTAGACTTAATATTAGCAGATTCTAAATTTCCCTTACTATTAGAAGAACCAGATTTAAACTTATTAGTTATGCTTAACTTTTCATTAAAACTTGAATTAACATTATAAGCAATATCACTAACATTATTTAAATCAAAATTAAGTTGCTTAAGTCTACTCTCCTCCAAAAGTAATTCGTCTAAAATGTTCTTAAATTTAAATTTAGTGTCCTCCCATCTATAAATAATCTGAACTATACCTTGAAAGTCCTTGGGTAAGTATCTTATAAGTTGGAATCCTTGGTATAGGTCGTCAACAGGATGTCCTGCTTCTTTCAATTGAGAAACCAGGTTCTTTAATCTTGCAGCGAATATTCCAACCTCTTCTCCTGGGGTGTATTTCAGGTCGAAGAACTGGTCTAGGAGTTGAATAACTCTCGCTCTCGTAGTCGGCTCAAAATGTTGTTTTAAAATTTCCCAAGCTTCAGCACCATCCATTGTCGCCGAGATCAGAATTCGGTATTCAGGTTCCACACTAAGAAATATTGACGTGTACGCTTTGTCCCGTCTCCAGAGATATTCTTGACTTTCTTTTCGACTTGCTTCTGAAGGTAGGGCAGGCTCAGTTTTGGAGATAAAACTCCACACTCCTCGGTCCATGAGGATTACTTTCATATTTTCTTTCCACGTACTCCAATTTGACGAATTTAGGAAATCTATATGCAGGTTCGAAGATTCCATGATGAAACAATTATAACTCAAAAGTTTCTTTAAAAGCAAAAGGGTGTATCACTGCTCGTTCTATACTAGATACCAAACTTCGTAATCTGTAGCAGTAGCCATCAAATTTGGATGTGCCGACTTCAAATTCCGGTCTAAAATTCCTTAAATAAATTCTTACTGTTAGTTTTGTCAACTGGAGAAAAATTCTTTAGAAGCATAATATTTTCTTAAATGTGGTATTATTTTTCAAATCCACAGCACCTTGAAGTACTCCATAGCAAACTTATGATTTAAGCTGACGATTCACTTTTCAAATTTGGCGGGCGGGAGCGGCCCCCATCTTTAAGATTCTCCATTTGAAGTTGAGAAAGACTCGGCTAAATCCAGGCTAATGCAAAACTAGATATTCAGGACGATAGAACATGAATCCCGGTTATGCCATAAACTCGGCCCATAACCTTGACAGCCGAGATTCTCGCAGAATATCATATTTGTCATGTCAACAATAAAAGAGAAACGAAGTTTCTGAATAAATGAGTTTATTTAAAAACATTAGTAATAAAGAATGTCACAAACAGAGTGACGAAAAGAAAGAATACAAACTGATCTGCTTCAACAGGAGCTTAAATACAGATAGCAGGTGACGTCATGATCCACGCAAGAACGACCAACAGCAAATGAAAATAAACTGGCCGATCCCCGCAGACCATGACGTCAGCGACGCAAGTTGAATGCATGAGATCGACGACGGAAAATCGAACCTCATACCTTTTAACTTCCATTATTTGTCTAACAGTACTAAGATCAATATGCAGAAATTTTTTTACTTATTTTTGGGAATATTTTCATGGAGTTGTAAATTTCACAAACATATTAGAGACAAACAAACATATAACATGTGTCTTATTATATTACATTACGATTATATATCCATTTATATATTATATATTATATGTTACGTTAAAAAGCATATTTCTTATCCGTTACTAATCAACACAATTATAAATGTAATTAAAGTTTTTTTTATGCGATTTTGAAATTTTATTCATTAAATACCACATGTAACTTTAAAAATGACAGTTTTTAACAGAATAAATTAAAATTTGTTACATAAATTCAATTTCAAACTGATTAGATAAATATATATATATATATATATATATATATGTTTTACTAGTGATGAATTCTCTTCGTTTGAAAAAGCTTTCAATTTTATTTATAGTAAAATATTGGAATAGTTTATATTAATTTCTAACACTTCATAGGATTTTGATTTTACTCTAACACCTACAATCTGAATTTCAGAACTGTGTTATGCTACCTCAATAAAAAACTACCTCAGTCCACTATTTATTTAAGAAAATATTATTTTAAAATATTATGATATGCATTTTTATTTAAGACAGCCACTTTTCACATCGTATTTTTTTCCAAAACTAAAAATAATCGAAGATAAGATATATTATATATATCCTCTGATAATAAAAGAGCATTAAATATATATCCTCTGATTATAAAAAGAATATTAAAAATATTATGATCATTAAAAACAATCTTCTGTAATATAAATTTTAACCGATATTGAAGAAAATTTGAAGAGAATGTCTAAGGAAAATATATGAAAAGAAAAATGAAAGTATCGAGAAAAAAAAAAATATAGAAATGAAAGAAATGTATAAAGAGACAAAATTTATTTGTGTATTATGTATTTTTGTATTGAATTTTTGAAAACGTTTGTAAGCAATTTAAAATTCCACCGTAAAAACCGGAAAAACAAATTGGAATATTTATTGCCAAATAACAGTATATCTAAAAAACCTTTAATTCGTTTTTCGAGTGTAATCTCCTATGTTACTAATCTACAACACTTAAATATGCAGTTGACCCCTAAAATGCTTTTACGCGTTTTCCACATCATCAGTTTATCGCTTTTTACTCCGTGCCACACACACTTCACAAAAGAAGCAAATTAAAGGCTCAAACTAATCCAATATTTGATAAGATTAAAACGCTTGGCGACGCCGCAAATTTGGCTCCTTTTATGTGAAGGGGGGAAAGCAAGTTGAAAGAAAGAGACTGAGGGAGAAAAATGCGGAGGTCTAGTGACGTAAGCGCACCCTCTCCTAAGAACAGTTTAATTCCAAAAGTGTAAATAGTTACTGCAAACGATTTTATTTCTTTTGTGGAATCAAATGTAACATTTTCTGTTTAGCAATTTTAGTTCAAAAAGAAGTTCGCTATTTTAATCAGCTCTGTCGGCTCTAACATTTCTAAGCATTCAGTATAATGAGGCACATGAATATTTATGGTGGATTTTCATTTCTCAGGAAATTTACAGCATTCAAAAAGTACGCTTTACTTCACTCGGAGCAGTGAATGCAGAATTTAAATTTTCAAAGTGTTACTTTTAGGAATTCTTAAAGCAAGTAATTCTTAGTGGAATCTACGAGTACTTTCACAATTCTAAAAGATTTTGGCTTAAGTGTAAAATGTATTTATTTGCGAACTTTTATTTAATAATCAGTTCATTTCCTCTAATAACTTTATGAATTTTGACGCTTTAAGTGCATTTTTTAAAAAAAGGGGCGGAACACGATTACTTTTCTATCAGCCTTATGCATTTTTCATGAAAATTTTAAAAATTGAATAACGAAAAAATGTCGAGGAATATTTATATTTTTAAACTCTTAAGCAAAATGTAAATCTTTCGACTTTTAATTTAAAACAGTGGTGTTTATTCTGTTCATACCATTACCAAAAAAAATGAGTGCCAAACTTTATTTACATTTTAATAAGGAATATTTTCCTTAAAATGTATGTTTAAGAGCAAAATTGCAATTAACATTAAAAAAAATTACGTAACACTTTTGGTTAGTCTAAAGTTATAATAGAAAAATGCATTAAATTTCTTATTGCAATGTATTGAGATACCATTTTTTAAAATTTGTTTAAGATGTATAAATTTTTAGCTACTTTTAAATATTTTATCACAAAGATTAGTTTTATTCTTTTATGAAAGGTAAAATACAGAAATTAATATCTAAGAATTGTACTGTCAAAAAAATGATACCCCTCTAGTAATTTCTTTTGAAGAGAATTACCTTTTAATTGATGGAAGCATACAATATTAAATATTTTAATTACTCTTGCACTAATTATAATAAATATTTTAATTAATCTTGCACAAATTATAATAAATATTTTAATTACTCTTGCACTAATTATAATAAATATTTTAATTAATCTTGCACAAATTATAATAAATATTTTAATTACTCTTCACTAATTACAATAAATATTTTAATTAATCATGCACGCATTATAATAAATATTTTAAATAATCTTACTCAAGTTATAATAAATATTGTAATTAGTTTTACACAAATTATAATAAATATTTTAATTAATCTTATTTTATAGAGCTGAACAGTGCATTTTAGGTGCTTCTTAATTTTTAGATAGAGAATATACATTATTTGTTCTGAGAATGCAGTTGCATCTTGAAAAAAATTAAATATATATCATTGATACATTTAGAAAACACTAAAAAATTAAATTTTCTGTAACATTTAGGCAAGTACATTTTACTGTGTCCTAGGGTCTAAAAATTGGACACCGAGTTCTAAAATAATTTCATAAAGGTAGGATTTCGGATACCCCTATGTAAGATAAAGTAATCTCCAATATAAATTAATATTGTCAAAATACTGTTAGATAGCTTTAAATATCATTATATTATTGCCCATTTAGGTCGAGAGTTATTTTTAAAGCTTTATTATAAGTTATTAAAGAGCAGTATGGGTTAGTTGTCTGCTTTGGGCACAGAGAAAAAGATTTTGGCAAAATTTCCAGTCTGTATGACATTTTTGGTTTAAAAAAAACATTATTCCGGTATTAAGAACCAAAATATACGGCATTGAAACCATTCATTGTTTTAAATTTTCCGTTCGTATAGTAACAGTTTACCAGAAATTCTGGCTTTCAAAATAGTGGTTCGTATTTCCACACTATTCAATAAAGAATACAAAACTGAAAATTAAAGTAAACTGAATAAATGGTTTTTATGCCATGGTCTAAAGAATCATGATACAATTATCAAATTTTACCACATATGCCAAACTTTATCACAGATTATAAAACCATATTTTATTGCTAATTTTACTGAAATACAAAGCTCTTCGGTAAAAATTACCGAGCTTTTTGGTGTTCCCATAGATTTAGAACCACAGTAAATTTAACCATATTCAGATTGTTAAGGCTTACTTTTTTTCTGAGTGATAGGTGTTTTGCCAGGGTTGTTATTGACAATATAAGTAATTATTACTGTGATATTAATTACTGTAATATTAACTAAATAATCATTAATATTTAAAACTGTGTTGAATCAGAATTAAACAGCCATATTAGAAATTGTTGTTCTCATGTCAATCAGCTTTGTGTTTTTTACTAAAGTTGTGTAAATAAAACCTATAATCTGGAAAACTAGAATTTTTTATGAACCGTTACCATATGAACGAAAAAATTACCAAAATAAATGTTATTTTGCTTTTCTGAACCAGAATTCTGGTTTTGTCTACTATATGGTAATTTTGTCTACAGTACGATATTTTAACCGGGATTTTTTTTGCCGTGATCGAATAACACAAATGATTATTCCGTATTTTATCGATTCAATTTACACCAAAACAATTTAATTTTATAATAATAAAGGAATAATTTTAGTAGGGATTTAGTAGTAATTTGCAAGTCAATCTTTCATGAATAGAAATTAAGATATAAAATTATCGATCACTAGGAAAATGCTTCTTTTTTTTTCAAAATATAAAAGATATCGATAATTTTTGCCGCTAATTTTTCAACTCGTTCAACGTTTTTACTTCTAACATAAAACAAAATTTATGATCATTTTTGTTTGATATATCAACACAACAAATCTCAATAGCTGTCTAAATCAAACATAACACAAGATTATTGTCTACGCTCTTTACCCATTTATAAGGAAATCGCATTGATCTAAATTGGAATCAAATGACCTTATTAATAGTTTTGCCTAAAATACCCGCTCATGTTCTACAGATTGTGAGCTTTATCAGATATTATTAATATAACAATGGGAGTCATTTACGGCGCAAGCCAGAGAACATTCTGACAAAGGCACAACCAACTGACTCTGACTATAGTAATTGATTGCTGCAGAGCTTTGACCGTCATTAATAAGGCGATAATGGCGAAGTCAACCCAAAGAGGACAAAGAAATTTCATATGCTACCCGTAATCTTGAACCCCAGTCAGTTTCAGTTAAGGAATATCATGTGATCCAAAACTTTTCTTCATAGAGAGCTTTTGTCTAAGTTAGGAGATATGAAAATGTGCAGCGAATATGACTTCCTGGTAACTGCTTTCAGGTCTTTTCCTGCTGTTTGTCTTTGCTCAACTTAAGACATTTATATTAAGCAATTTTCAACTCCTGTCAAAAGAATGCAGCTTTCAAGTTGGAATAAAATTCTTCAGGATTCTAAATCAAAGAATGTTTTGAATGTTGAAACTTGCGTAAAGTTGAACTTCTTTGAAATATATATAATTTAATTTGGCTCAGTTGATTGGATCTCTGCAATAAGTTGAGCTTTGGATAAATAATACTTTTCAATCTGAATACATAGGTTATTTCTTCTTTATACAATACTTATTTGACTAATTTAGATATGAGAGGAAAATAAGAACACATATATATTTAAAAAGGTCTGCAATATAAAGTTAATAAGGGTTCTCCTTTTTATTGATAATATGATTTGGTAGTTGTCCGTTATAGGGGAGGTAAAAAACCTATTTCTACCGTACCTGCATCAATGTATTCGGTACCCATCGCAGCAACTATTAAATCAATATTAATACCATCTTTCACCACAATTAATTGATCAGCACTGGGCTGATATAAAAACAAGAGAAAAATAGTATGTATAGACTCTAATAGAATGTTTTTGATAGTTTAAATGTTTATCTTTTTTGTATAATCAGGTTTTGTATAATCACGTTCACGTCAAGTAATTTAAAGTTAAAATTGCTCACATTTATACTGGATATAGGTCCTGTTTTGAATCCTTTTCCATCAAGAAGGAAATTAAAATTAAAAAGCTATCTGTGAAAAAAGTCTGAAAACAAATTCAAAATTTGGGCTTAAAGATGGACAACTAGGGGTCAACATTCCCCTTCATGCAAAGTTTGATAGCTGTAACATATATGCATATACCTTTTCTCAAATAGCAAACATAACTGTGGTTCGTATGCAATTAGTTTCAATGGAAAACTATAAAATGTTGAACAAAATAATTAAAATTCTAGTCATATATTTTTTTGTATTGATAGTAAACCTGCAACTCGAATACAAATTATAATTCTGCAAGCTGTTATAAAATTTCTTCATTTCGAAATCATCTGCATATATATATATTTTAACTTTTAACTGCCCAAAAAAGAAACATAATCAGGCAGTCAAAATGGAAAAAGTTCATTCCTGAAAAAGCAAAAGTTTCTGAGCAGGTGGCAAAAACGATTGAGATTATTCATTTATTCAATATCTCTATACTTAAAGCAGCTATTATAATACACTTAAGATTCCTTTCTCAAAGAGGGGTTTTTTTCGAAGTTTTTTGACGTTGCCAGTTTGAAAGAAGAAATATAATTTTCTCTTTACTATTGAATTTTAA
This sequence comes from Parasteatoda tepidariorum, assembly GCF_982258835.1. Taxonomy (NCBI): domain Eukaryota; kingdom Metazoa; phylum Arthropoda; class Arachnida; order Araneae; family Theridiidae; genus Parasteatoda; species Parasteatoda tepidariorum. The sequence continues at coordinate 43,261,914 of NC_141758.1, forward strand.
TATTCTCATTCCTTTTGTTCGCGTGGCAACTGTGGCCACATTTGAATTTTGTTCGACATTATTATGAATTTATGGAAGAACGAAAGGGCTTACTAAGCCAATTTTTTTATTGTGTTCTAAAAAAATTATAAATAAAATCTATAAAGAATGATGAAATTTATTTAAGCCTTATTTTTCATGGATGTTTGTTTTATTCTAGAAACTGGAATAATAGGAAATAAATTTTTTTTGCAAGTTTCCTACTTTATGTAAGTTTGAATCGCAATATTTTTGATATTTAGCATTATTTGCATAAATATAACTTTTATAATTTCATTATATTGATACATAGTATTTCGTAATGATCACTATTTATATATATTTTGATATCATTGTTTAAAAAGCAATCAAAAAAGCATATACAATAAGGGTCACAATTAAATTGCTGAAAAATGAAATTAAAAAAAAGCTTTGTAGAAATCCATCGAATTACAAATTAGGAAGGTGGAATGAAAATAAAAACAAAAATCTAACAGCTTGATGAAAATTGGAAGTGTGATAGATGTTAGTAATAACAAAAGTAATCGTTGCTAGCTCATAATTCTCATTAATAATAAAAATAAGTTTTTCGCGCGTTGTTTGATATATAATTACTCGGAGGCTTCGCCCCCTGCTCGCTGGCGCTCTCCAACCCCCGGAACTGCTTTCGCAGTTCATTTCGGATTGCTTCGCAATCCGATGCTCGCTTTGCTCGCTCATTGGATACGTTCTTAACGTCTAGCTTTCGTATACTTTTTTGAACACTGAAGTTCCGAAAACTTTTCACTGTAGAAAATTCTAAACCTGTGCATTTCAATATTAATTTGAAATTGCAAACAGTTCACATATTTTTCTTAATCACTCTATTCTAAATTTCAGTTGTTGAGAAAAGTAACTGTTGTAAGTTTTTCTAAAGTCTTTCCCACCAGAGGGCTAAAACCATGTGTTGTAAAACAATATGAAATAGTACTGAACGCCGGATGTAAAGCATCGGCTTCGATGAAGATAATTTTGTGAGAATTTTTTTTGATAATTCGGTGAGAATTCACCCGATTGGACATATTATGCTCACTACGTGCTCTTGCGCGCCGAAGCCTATCAATTAAAAATGAAAACTGTTGCCAACGCGAGAAAAGAAATATCATCGTTTTTATTGATACATACGTATTAGCGTTTTATATAATATAGATTTTTATTAGTTGTGTCATTTAGATAAACTTAATTATTTAATATTTATTTATTATATACTAATTATTTTAACGTTAATCATTGTGATAAACTTAATGATTATTAATGTGGTTACATAAATAGACTACGTGTTCAAATAAATTAGCATTCCTAAAAATATATTGAAAACACGTTTTTTTTTAGTTATGCTTTAAAACATTTTGACCCTGTAAAACAATAATAATTTAAAATCATTGGTTAGCAAAAAAAAAAAAAAAAAAAAAAAAAAAAAAAAAAAAAAAAAAAAAAAAAAAAAAAAAAATGAAAAATATGGTTTTGCAAATATGCGTTGAGTCTTTTTTTTTTTTTTTTTGTTTGTTTTTTTTTTTTTGGATTGTTCCATGATTGAAGAGACCCCTGTTTAAAAAATTCACTCAGAAATAACAATGTTACTGTTGCCTGCGAAAATTTCAATGTAAGAATATTAGTTAATTTGAATCAGTAGCTGAAAAGTTAATGAAGCCCATTCCGCTTTGACATTTAGTTTCTTGCTTAAATTTAGTAGGGTAGAAATCTTGAAGAACCATCAGAAAAATTACATTAAGTTGTAGAGGGAAAAAATCATGATACAAATAGGTAAATCTGCTTTTGTCCAACTAACAAACTAACATTTCATTTTATACCTTGAGAACTAATTGAAAGATTACTTTAAATATTTTGTGGCATTTACTCCCGATTGCCAACTTACAATCCAACTGCCTTTGACGACTCTTTTTCGGAAGTTTTCCTCTTGGCTGTAGGTGGTCATATTTATAATGCAAATCTTTATTTCTTTTAAAATTTGTTATTTGAACTAAAAAAAAGTCACAAATCATGTTTTTCTTCATTTAAAAAAAAATCTCACTGGAAAGCTGGTTGTCAAAATTTGTAGGATTGAAATATCTCCTCTCGGTTTCATACTGTGTTTAAGCACGCTTTCAAATATTCTGGATCAAATTAAGTACCTAAATTAAGTACAAAAAGTACCTGCACCCTGAGTGCTGGAACTTTTTATTGTAATATCCATGTTTATCATAATTTTTTACTGAATAAAACTCTAATATAAAGAATTTTTTATGCAGAGTAATATTTACTGTAAAATCACTGTACTTAAACAAACATTACTGTAAAAGTTTCGGTATTAAGTTTTACGGTAAAAATGAATTTTATATACTTTGCACTCGGAGTGCCAGTGCTTTTTTATCGAAGATTTATCTGGAATTGTTTGCAGTGTAGCATGAAGGAATGTTTAAAACTATTCAAACAGGCTTAAAGCTATTAAGTATACTGGAAGATAATAATTCCAAAATCCAACAGCTTATCTGCAATTTTTTTTTCCTTCGTGAATCATGTAAGTTTCCTAATGTGGGCCACAGATTTATGCAAGAACAGCAGTAACCCAGTTCTCCGGAATATCCATAACGAACCAATTCCTATGCATTTTTCCCGATTCCAGGAAGCAACCAATTATGCTCAGGTCTTAGCCGATTTAGGACTGACTTTTTCTTCTTTTTTTCTTTTTACTGCTCCTTTCATTTTTTTGTTCGCATTCAGCTTTATTCGGACGTGTTCTGTTCCACATTCTTTTTCTTATCCCCCCCCCTTCCTAGAAAAAAACCTTCGAAGCTTGTACCAAAGACTAGTAGAGCAGAATGAATGGCCATGTCGCAGACGATCGGATAGAGTAGTTGAAGAAGTAGATTCGGACGAACCATCTTGCTTCTTTTTGTTCGAATTTCATGGCAGAACGGGATTAAATTTTATACCGCGCCATTTTGGGTCATTTTTTATTCGGTTTCGAAATAAGAAGGGAATTTCGTTTTTTCTTTTTTTTCCCCGTCATTTATTTCTTTTTACCTAGCCTTTCATCCATTTTCGAAGCAGTCAGCAATTTCTTTTTTTTTCCTTCCTCCCCCATCCTTTCTTGTTACTATCTGGATTGCCTTCATCCAGACTTCATGAAGAAGATGTATTGCAAGAAATCCGACTTTACGCTCTGGCTGTATGTCATGAGAATTGTTGTGGGTCCTTCACAGACCTTCTTCTTCATTTCTCATCTTTCTCTGTGTGGGAAACGTTCCATAAGTGCAGGATGAAGGAGGTGGAATTGTAAGAAATTCGAACACATTTCGCACATAATAAAAGTAAAAAATAAATAGTGCCTTTTAATGAAAATTTATCTATTGTTATATTCGAAAAAAAGTTTGAAAAAAAAACCTCAAACTCATTAGCTTATATATTATTAATTATTAACCAATTGAAGTATTTATTTACAGAAATTATTTATTGCATTTTTAGCAAAAAAGCCTCTTTTAAGTTTTTTCTCTTGAACTAAATTATTTCATACGAATCCAATGGAATTGTGAAACTAGTTAAATAAATTAATTAAATTTTTATTTATTAATAACAAATTATTTAACTAAATAAAGTTAAATTATATAATTAATCAACGATGAATTCTTTTTTAATTAGATTATGATAAGAGCGATTATTTTTTTATCCAATAACTACCTACTCAGTGAATAATTTAAAAGACTCCATTTTTCATCTTTCTTTTATGAGAAAACGCTCCATATATCCAATGAAGAGGTTGAAATAGTTAAAAATTGAGTAAATACTTTGCATCTAATAAAAATAATTTCCTGAAAATCGGAGGATTATTTTACAAATGTTATATAAAAACAGCAAATAATTAATTAGTTAACCAATTACTGTTTATTAAAATATTATTTATCTAGAAATTTTTTTTTCTTCTTCTTAGAATTATATGAAATTTTTCTTTTTTAAATATCCGATAACGTCTGCTTGTCTGCTTTTGTATCCTGTGTGCTCTCTCAAGAGTCTTGCAAGAACTTTAGATTGTTGTCATTACAATGCTTCGTACCACTGGACCGTGACCGTAAGCCCTGGACAGTCGCTTTTAACACTACTTTTAAGCGCTACCCTTATATGAAAAATGTTTTATACCTTTCTCTTGAATGGTATGTTTTCTTGGGTGCTAAAGTTATACAATAATTGTAGTGATATAAAACTTCGAAGCTAATTCCTAAAACATTATAATCATACTTCCATCTCAACTTACTTGATTAACGCATCAAAATCTCCTTACCTCGCACCAATCTTTTTACTTCCCTTTTTTTCATCTCTTATCACAGGTCTAAATTGTTTATTTCCTCCTTTGCACCATCAATTTTTGTATCCCGCCTCAAATAGTTTGGGCAAAGTTTCAAAAAACAACTCTTCAACAAAGAGAAACGACCGAGGTATTAAAAGATAGTTTTCTTCCCTATTCGTCCCAAAAATCCCTAATCTTTTCCCTCTCCAACGTGTTTACATCATAAAATACTTTTAAAAGTGTAATGGCTTTCTCCTAAGCTATGGCACTATTAAAATGTCTCATCTTACAAACGACTTCCAAAAGCCATTTAATACATTTCCGGGGCTACTTTTTCCCTTTACCTCACAGTCATCCTCAATGAGGAGTCATTGAAATGACTTACCCGTCATCAAAAAGAAAGATGAAGATTTTCGCATAATGCTAAAGTCGTGTACAGTTTACTAATATGCTCTATCTATCGTAGCATTAAGGCACGCTTTTACCAGATATGGTCATTAAAGGTGGTATTATAAAACTTCACAGATAAAGCGATGAGTGAGATAGTTTAATGATAATTTTCAGTCATTTTTTTTGAACCGAAGACAAACTGTTTAAACTAAATGCATAATGCATTTTAGACTAGAGTTTTCATTAAAGTAATTAACGCTGCTATAAGGTAACTACCATTAACGACTTTATTGTTATTTAATGCACCCCGTAGTTTATACATTTTTATCAAAATTGTTTAGCAGATATAATTAATAATTTTTGTTTTTTGACTTGTGGATAATAGCTAACGGTTTTCTACACGTTGCACGCAAAATAAACACGTTACTAATTAAGTAATCTGTACGCGCAGTAGGGGAGAGTGGGGTCAATTGTAACATTTTTGACCTAACTATTTTTAACTAACAAAAAATCCAATATATTATTAGTATTAATTGACAGACGAGTAAAGTAGACTATCCTCTACTAGAAAAAAAATAAATACCTTATTTTAAATGTTATTATATTAGACATTAACAATTTTTGACAGTCGTGCACTTGTTACAATTGTCCCCACTTACGGGGTCAATTGTAACAGTTCATAAATTCAACTAAAACATAGTTAATTATACATATTATCATAGTTGGGATATATTTTTTTATTGATCAAAATAGTAGTGATATTTTAGGAGCAAAAATAATACTGAGCAGAGACCTAAAGGATTAAACTTTTAACTTTAAGGGGTTCAAAATTTTAATTTATGCTGTGAAAGGTGACAAATAAAATAATGCACATGCAACGTAATATAAATGATATAGGAAACTATTGGTGGTCCTTAAAGAGTTAAGTAATGGTTTGTAAACATAAGATTATTTATTTTCAGCTGTTACAATCGTCCCCAAGACGCAATTTCAGCTTCATTTGTAAAAAACAATGCTAGTTAATTAACAAAACTAATTTCTTTTTTTGAAATGTTAATTAAGGTGTCCACTTACATATTCGGTTAATAATTTTTATTTGTTTAAACAAAATTACTTTGTTACAATATAATATTCTAATACCAAAAAAAGTACTTACGTGACTTGAAAATATCTTTTGTGATGTAACTCTTTCAAAAGAACATAAAAATGGTTGCCAGCAGGGGTGTACATGTAGATTTATTAAATACACATTGTGCGCCACCTAGGAACCAAATCTAGAACCCTACACTCGAAATTTTTGCTCTGTTATAATTGTACCCTGTAACAATTGACCCCACTCTCCCCTACATATATCCGGTTAATAACTTCTTATAATGTTATTAGATTAAAACCATTTTTTTAAATCACAATAATTTAATTACTTTTATTTGTAATGATTAAGGCCCGGATTTTGATGACATTTGCATTTTTTTGCATTTTTTGCATTTTTGGACATTTTTTGTCCTTTAGGGCATTTTTTTGAGATTTATAGGGCATTTTCTTCAAAATTTTGGGGCGTATTTTGCATTTTAAAGCATTTTTTAAATTTTTTGTTAAATTTTTCTAATTTTTATTATTTTTTATAATTTTTTATTATTACACTGGCTTCCAAACAATGAAGAAAATTTCTAGGATATTAACAGGTGAAGCAACATCTTTTCAAATTGAAGAAGAATTGTCAGTAAGTGTGACCGTCCTTTTCAAGTACGCACCAATAGCATCAGTAGACGTTGAAAGAAGCTTCTCCTGGTATAAAAATTTGCTTTCAGACAAGAGACGCTCGTTTACATTTCAAAATATTAAAAAAAAGAAATTAATAATCCACTGTAATTCTGATATTTAGTAATATTATGAGATGGAAGTTGTTATATTCATTTAAGTTTCTTTACAAAATGAAAATGTTTTGGAGTCAATATATTTTCCTTTTTTTTGTTATTTTTGGATATAAAACATATTTGTCAAACTTTAATGAACGTAGAACAAGTATTGCATTGCTTTATATTTTTTGAAACGACTCATAATAATTTTAAAGAGTAAAACATAGTTTTAGTTCAATATTTTTACTTCTATTTAAGTCATGTCATAAGGCATTTTTAGCGCAATTTTCGCATTTTAAGGGCATTTTTTGCACTCTTAAGGGCATTTTTTGCAGTTCATAAGGGCATTTTTTGCACTTTTTAAGGGCATTAATTGAGATTTTTTAGGTCATCAAAATCCGGGCTCTAGTAATGATCCAACAATCCGTGAGCTGTTTTTCGTTCATTTTGAAAATCATTTCGTTACGAAACACGTGATTTGTGATGAAAAACGAACTCCTAAATATTTGATGAAAATGTTTCCTCCTCTCGGAACCTTTTAGTGCACTGTAAGAGATTGTTAACTAAAATGACGGTATGGAGACTAGATAATCGAAACTAGAGTGACTATATAGGGCCGTGATATGGTGGTCAAGGAGTGGGCCTCATAGAAGGAAGACATCGGGTTTGAGTCCCATTCCGGCATGGATCTAAAATAGTTCTATGCCTTATTTGTCGTTGCGTTGTTGGGCTGACATTGATCCACCTATATGGTGCTCATGAAAAAGTGATTAACAATACCGCCCATTACGGATTACTATTTTTTTTGTAATAATTAGATGAATGACGAGATATTTTATTATTTTTGAAGAAATTCATTATTTCCTCGAAGAAGGACTCAATTCGTCACTTTGACGAAATGTTTGCTCGGAGCATATACCAGAAAATGGTTTCGTCAAAAACAAAGAACGTTTCGTGAAATTTGAGCATCCCTTTTTCATACTGTAGATAAACATCTTGTCAATCTATTTTTAATATATTAAATATTAAATATAAGATGATTTCAATGAATTAATGAATGTTTAAGTGTTTAAATACATTAAATACAATAATTTTGAAACAGCTCTTTGCTAAAGTGCTTTGAAACTGGGTGTCAGCGATCTTTGGAACTTCATGAAAAATTTAAAGTATAAACAAACTCTAAAATACGAACGATACATTGTGATAAGCACAGGTAAGGCAATAAGAAAGAAAAGAGCTGTCGATACTATAAATAAACGCTATATTATCATTACCAGTAATAGTAATAAAGGTTTCATTTTATATAATTATATTTTTTAATAGCTGACTATCTTAGATTGAAAAATAATACATCAAAATTTATAGTTATATTAAAATTATCCATTGTCATATTATTAGTCAAAATAATCACCTTCTTATATTCTAAGGCAATACAAATATTTTTAATCAAAGTATATTATGTTTTTTTTTATCGTTTAATTTGTAAAATGTCGTAAAAGTCATGGGTATATATCCTTAAAAAATTATTAAAATATGGTTAAATTTTTTTAATCAACAGGAATTTTGACTTTTAAGTAAAAATAAAATAATGATTGTTAAGAATACTTCTATTTCAAATAGCTGGATGTTTGTATTTATTTATTTATTTCTGAATAAATTTAATTATTTTCTCTGAAATTTTCTAATTTAACAATACTTCCTTCATCAAGTTTTATTGAAAGAGTTCTGAATCGTTATACGAAGACAGTAAACTCTAAGGAAAACAAAATATATCCATTTAGGAAATATTTTATCAAATAAACGAACTAATGATTCTTTTTTAAAAAAAGCAGCATTTTTCGACTATTGAGACTAATTTAAAAAGAAAGAACACTATAAGTCGTTAAGGACTGAGGTAAACAATAAAAACCGAAACAAACGGAAAAAGATAATTACTTCATCGTTTCTACTCAAATATTTAGCACTGAGTACAAATCAGCTATGTCATTAGCCTTCCACAACGTGGCTTGAAAGAACACTAAGATATCGCCAAATGATGCCATAATAAGCCTAAAGTTCCCATCATCTTTGCCAACGAAAAACGGTGTGTGCATATTAATAAGATCATCCCACACATGCAGATTCAGCCAACTAATGACAAATGATCATGATTATCAGCCATGATGGTGCGAACAATATTTAGTAGAAGAGAAGTTTAAAAGGAAAAGGAAAAAAAAAGTGTGGGAGGCGTTGTTGTAATTTTCGGTCATAATTAGTCTTCTTAAATCCTCTACTTCGTACTGAAGGCTGTAAATACGAAAATGTCGGATGCATGGATACGCCTTTCTTTCTCCCCCCATCTAGCGATACATACACACACACACCCAAAAAGCAAAAGTTTTAAATCACGCTATTGAAGAAATAAGTGAAAGTAATGTGTGTAAATTATGAAAAGGATGAGTTGTCTTCATTTGTTTTGCTTTCTTTGGAAAATATTTAATTTTTTTTAGTTAAAGAGATAAAATTATTTTAATATTCGATATCTAAGCTGAAGCTTTTCGTGAAAAACATAAGCAATTATTTTAAACCTCTTATAATGACCCATATAAAACAAAATTAGAAAACTTAGCAGCACTGTAAGTAATTGCAGTAAACTGAGTCGTCACCCAAAGTTCTGGTGCTTTTTACAGAAAATTCCATTTAACTGTAACATTTTACAGGACAAAATTCTGATGTACCGTAATTTTTACAGCAATATTTTTTGTGAAATCACTGAATCACTGTAGCTAAATAATTATTGCTGTAAAATCTATAGCATTAAATTTTAAGTAAAATTAATTTTGCGGGTGATGCACACAGAGTACCGGTACGTTTTATCATAATTTGATCAGGATTTTTTTCAGTGTACTGGCTAGTTGTAGTATTTTTAATAGTGGCGACTTTTTAAAACGTATGGTTACTTTTCAAGTATTTAAAATTTGAAACGATCAAAAAAATTTTGATATTCAATTGTGAAGCATTTTTTTAAAAAATATAACAAACGTTACAAGGTTCATTTCTAGTATAAAAAAAAATAAGAAACAGGTGTAACATAAAGTTACATTCAGAATATAATATTATAACTTCAAATATTTATGAAAAAAATTTGATGTACCGTACTTTTTGCAGCAATATTTATTGTAAAATCACTGAATCACTTTATATAAATAATTATTACTTCAAAATACATGGTATGATATTTCACGTCAAAAATGGATTTTATGGTATAATTAATTCGACGAATGATACGCCCAAAATGATAGTAATTCTTACCGTAATTTGATCCGAAATTCTGTACTATAGTGTATAGGCTAGTTGAAGCATTTTTAGCAGTGGTCACTTTTTAAAACAGGTGCCGACCTTTCAAACATTTCCAATTTTAACCAATAAAGAAAACTGTGAACATTAACAATGCATAGCATTTCTTAAAAAGTAGCAAACATTACAAGGTTCGGTTCTAAAATAACGAAAAAAATTTAAGAAACTGGCTGGATATAAAGTAATTTTTTCAAAATGTAATAAATATTCATAATTGCATATTTATTAAAAAATAAAAATAGGTTGCAATTTCGACGAAAAAAATGACGATCAATTGGTGAAAGATAAAGTTTTTAATCATCTTTTGTTATATTTAGTCACCCTGTGGCCAGTGGCGACTTTTAATTTTGCCTAATAATAATCGAATACTTTGAATTACAACATGTGTTACTGTTTCATTACACTTAAGAAAATATTAACTTTAAAGTTAAATTCACAAATCAAATATTGTTTTACATTCCATAAATTTGCTTTCATAATCCACTAGAAAAACTTCTGTTTATACGCATATCACTAGAACGACTAATTTCAATCGGCTAAGTATAGCGATGTATGTAGAAACAAATTATATGCATAAAACTATTATGCATATAACTTAGCTATATCATCATAAACTTCACTAATTCTCTGGACGTGCATAAAACCAATTAAATCGTACAAGGATCCATTTTGAGCTTAGGTTCAATTTCTTTGAAAAAGCTTCTTGTGGAAAAAACATTTCCAACTCACAACAGAAGCAGATAACTTTAAATGATAGCATGCGTTAAGATCGCACATTACTTCAGAAAAAGGAAGCTTTAAAGATTGATTCAAAAAACCGAAACACTGCTTGCCATGAAATTAATCCACTAGAAAAAATTTTGTTTGTATACATATCACTAGAAATGGCTAATTTCAAACAACTAGGCATCGCGATGAATATAGAAACAAATAATAGACATAAAACTATTCAACTCATCTATCTTATCAGAAATCTCACTAATTTCCTGGACGTGTATAAAGTCAAATAAATTACACAAAGCTCCCATTTTACGCTCATATACAATGTCTTTGAAGAAACCTCTAGTGGGAAAATACATTTCTAACTCACAACAGAGACAGATCACTTTAAATTATAGTATGCTTTAAGTTCGCACATTACTTCAGAAAATAAAAGCTTTAAAGATTGATTCAAAAAACAGATACATGAAATTAATCCACTAGAAAACTTTTGTTTGTGTGCATATCACTAGAAATGGCTAACTTCAAACTACTAGGCATCGCGATGAATATAGAAACAAATAATAGACATAAAACTATTCAACTTATCTATCTTATCAGAAATCTCACTAATTCCCTGGACGTGTATAAAGTCAAATAATTTACACAAGTCTCCCATTTTACGCTCATATACAATGTCTTTGAAAAATAAGCTTCTTGTGAGAAAGTATAATTCCGACTCACAACAGAGACAGATCACTTTAAATTATAGTATGCATTAAGTTCGCACATTACTTCAGAAAATAAAAGCTTTAAAGATTGATTCAAAAAAACAGATACATGAAATTAATCCACTAGAAAACTTTTGTTTGTGTGCATATCACTAGAAATGGCTAACTTCAAACTACTAGGCATCGCGATGAATATAGAAACAAATAATAGACATAAAACTATTCAACTTATCTATCTTATCAGAAATCTCACTAATTCCCTGGACGTGTATAAAGTCAAATAATTTACACAAGGCTCCCATTTTACGCTCATATACAATGTCTTTGAAAAATAAGCTTCTTGTGAGAAAGTATAATTCCGACTCACAACAGAGACAGATCACTTTAAATTATTGCATTAAGTTCGCACATTACTTCAGAAAATAAAAGCTTTAAAGATTGATTCAAAAAACAGATACATGAAATTAATCCACTAGAAAACTTTTGTTTGTGTGCATATCACTAGAAATGGTTAACTTCAAACTGCTAGGCATCGCGATGAATATAGAAACAAATAATAGACATAAAACTATTCAACTTATCTATCTTATCAGAAATCTCACTAATTTCCTGGACGTGTATAAAGTCAAATAATTTACACAAGGCTCCCATTTTACGCTCATATACAATGTCTTTGAAAAATAAGCTTCTTGTGAGAAAGTATAATTCCGACTCACAACAGAGACAGATCACTTTAAATTATAGTATGCATTAAGTTCGCACATTACTTCAGAAAATAAAAGCTTTAAAGATTGATTCAAAAAACAGATACATGAAATTAATCCACTAGAAAACTTTTGTTTGTGTGCATATCACTAGAAATGGCTAACTTCAAACTACTAGGCATCGCGAAGAATATAGAAACAAATAATAGACATAAAACTATTCAACTTATCTATCTTATCAGAAATCTCACTAATTCCCTGGACGTGTATAAAGTCAAATAATTTACACAAGGCTCCCATTTTACGCTCATATACAATGTCTTTGAAAAATAAGCTTCTTGTGAGAAAGTATAATTCCGACTCACAACAGAGACAGATCACTTTAAATTATTGCATTAAGTTCGCACATTACTTCAGAAAATAAAAGCTTTAAAGATTGATTCAAAAAACAGATACATGAAATTAATCCACTAGAAAACTTTTGTTTGTGTGCATATCACTAGAAATGGCTAACTTCAAACTACTAGGCATCGCGATGAATATAGAAACAAATAATAGACATAAAACTATTCAACTTATCTATCTTATCAGAAATCTCACTAATTCCCTGGACGTGTATAAAGTCAAATAATTTACACAAGGCTCCCATTTTACGCTCATATACAATGTCTTTGAAAAATAAGCTTCTTGTGAGAAAGTATAATTCCGACTCACAACAGAGACAGATCACTTTAAATTATTGCATTAAGTTCGCACATTACTTCAGAAAATAAAAGCTTTAAAGATTGATTCAAAAAACAGATACATGAAATTAATCCACTAGAAAACTTTTGTTTGTGTGCATATCACTAGAAATGGCTAACTTCAAACTGCTAGGCATCGCGATGAATATAGAAACAAATAATAGACATAAAACTATTCAACTTATCTATCTTATCAGAAATCTCACTAATTTCCTGGACGTGTATAAAGTCAAATAATTTACACAAGGCTCCCATTTTACGCTCATATACAATGTCTTTGAAAAATAAGCTTCTTGTGAGAAAGTATAATTCCGACTCACAACAGAGACAGATCACTTTAAATTATTGCATTAAGTTCGCACATTACTTCAGAAAATAAAAGCTTTAAAGATTGATTCAAAAAACAGATACATGAAATTAATCCACTAGAAAACTTTTGTTTGTGTGCATATCACTAGAAATGGCTAACTTCAAACTACTAGGCATCGCGATGAATATAGAAACAAATAATAGACATAAAACTATTCAACTTATCTATCTTATCAGAAATCTCACTAATTCCCTGGACGTGAATAAAGTCAAATAATTTACACAAGGCTCCCATTTTACGCTCATATACAATGTCTTTGAAAAATAAGCTTCTTGTGAGAAAGTATAATTCCGACTCACAACAGAGACAGATCACTTTAAATTATAGTATGCATTAAGTTCGCACATTACTTCAGAAAATAAAAGCTTTAAAGATTGATTCAAAAAACAGATACATGAAGTTAATCCACTAGAAAACTTTTGTTTGTGTGCATATCACTAGAAATGGCTAACTTCAAACTGCTAGGCATCGCGATGAATATAGAAACAAATAATAGACATAAAACTATTCAACTTATCTATCTTATCAGAAATCTCACTAATTTCCTGGACGTGTATAAAGTCAAATAATTTACACAAGGCGTCCATTTTACGCTCATATACAATGTCTTTGAAAAATAAGCTTCTTGTGAGAAAGTATAATTCCGACTCACAACAGAGACAGATCACTTTAAATTATTGCATTAAGTTCGCACATTACTTCAGAAAATAAAAGCTTTAAAGATTGATTCAAAAAACAGATACATGAAATTAATCCTCTAGAAAACTTTTGTTTGTGTGCATATCACTAGAAATGGCTAACTTCAAACTGCTAGGCATCGCGATGAATATAGAAACAAATAATAGACATAAAACTATTCAACTTATCTATCTTATCAGAAATCTCACTAATTTCCTGGACGTGTATAAAGTCAAATAAATTACACAAAGCTCCCATTTTACGCTCATATACAATGTCTTTGAAGAAACCTCTAGTGGGAAAATACATTTCTAACTCACAACAGAGACAGATCACTTTAAATTATAGTATGCTTTAAGTTCGCAGATTACTTCAGAAAATAAAAGCTTTAAAGATTGATTTAAAAAACTGATACATGAAATTAATCCACTAGAAAACTTTTGTTTGTGTGCATATCACTAGAAATGGCTAACTTCAAACTACTAGGCATCGCGATGAATATAGAAACAAATAATAGACATAAAACTATTCAACTTATCTATCTTATCAGAAATCTCACTAATTCCCTGGACGTGTATAAAGTCAAATAATTTACACAAGGCTCCCATTTTACGCTCATATACAATGTCTTTGAAAAATAAGCTTCTTGTGAAAAAGTATAATTCCGACTCACAACAGAGACAGATCACTTTAAATTATAGTATGCATTAAGTTCGCACATTACTTCAGAAAATAAAAGCTTTAAAGATTGATTCAAAAAACAGATACATGAAATTAATCCACTAGAAAACTTTTGTTTGTGTGCATATCACTAGAAATGGCTAACTTCAAACTACTAGGCATCGCGATGAATATAGAAACAAATAATAGACATAAAACTATTCAACTTATCTATCTTATCAGAAATCTCACTAATTCCCTGGACGTGTATAAAGTCAAATAATTTACACAAGGCTCCCATTTTACGCTCATATACAATGTCTTTGAAAAATAAGCTTCTTGTGAGAAAGTATAGTTCCGACTCACAACAGAGACAGATCACTTTAAATTATTGCATTAAGTTCGCACATTACTTCAGAAAATAAAAGCTTTAAAGATTGATTCAAAAAACAGATACATGAAATTAATCCACTAGAAAACTTTTGTTTGTGTGCATATCACTAGAAATGGCTAACTTCAAACTGCTAGGCATCGCGATGAATATAGAAACAAATAATAGACATAAAACTATTCAACTTATCTATCTTATCAGAAATCTCACTAATTTCCTGGACGTGTATAAAGTCAAATAATTTACACAAGGCTCCCATTTTACGCTCATATACAATGTCTTTGAAAAATAAGCTTCTTGTGAGAAAGTATAGTTCCGACTCACAACAGAGACAGATCACTTTAAATTATTGCATTAAGTTCGCACATTACTTCAGAAAATAAAAGCTTTAAAGATTGATTCAAAAAACAGATACATGAAATTAATCCACTAGAAAACTTTTGTTTGTGTGCATATCACTAGAAATGGCTAACTTCAAACTGCTAGGCATCGCGATGAATATAGAAACAAATAATAGACATAAAACTATTCAACTTATCTATCTTATCAGAAATCTCACTAATTCCCTGGACGTGTATAAAGTCAAATAATTTACACAAGGCTCCCATTTTACGCTCATATACAATGTCTTTGAAAAATAAGCTTCTTGTGAGAAAGTATAGTTCCGACTCACAACAGAGACAGATCACTTTAAATTATTGCATTAAGTTCGCACATTACTTCAGAAAATAAAAGCTTTAAAGATTGATTCAAAAAACAGATACATGAAATTAATCCACTAGAAAACTTTTGTTTGTGTGCATATCACTAGAAATGGCTAACTTCAAACTGCTAGGCATCGCGATGAATATAGAAACAAATAATAGACATAAAACTATTCAACTTATCTATCTTATCAGAAATCTCACTAATTCCCTGGACGTGAATAAAGTCAAATAATTTACACAAGGCTCCCATTTTACGCTCATATACAATGTCTTTGAAAAATAAGCTTCTTGTGAGAAAGTATAATTCCGACTCACAACAGAGACAGATCACTTTAAATTATAGTATGCATTAAGTTCGCACATTACTTCAGAAAATAAAAGCTTTAAAGATTGATTCAAAAAACAGATACATGAAATTAATCCACTAGAAAACTTTTGTTTGTGTGCATATCACTAGAAATGGCTAACTTCAAACTACTAGGCATCGCGATGAATACAGAAACAAATAATAGGCATAAAACTATTCAACTTATCTATCTTATCAGAAATCTCACTAATTCCCTGGACGTGTATAAAACCAAATCAATTGGGCAATGCTCTCATTTTGCGCTTCCATGCCTCGTACCATGTTACCTTAATTCAATAACTGTTATGTCCTCCATTATTATCTTCCTGATAACCTCCACTGGCGCAAGGAAGCCAATACTAATGAAGCCAACGCAGCACACCCGAAGAAGATTCCTATTATTCTCAATACTGTAAATAAATCCACTATTCCTTGATAACTATCTAATATAATCGTTATATCATGCTTTCTCCTTTATCTTCTTGCAATTTATTGCCTTTCTTCTTCGCCACCTAGACAACAAGTTAGTTATTAGTCGACCTTCTCCTCTGATCGGGCCGAAGAGGAAAGAACGAAGAAAGTAAGACAAGAAAGTAAGAGAAAGTTTTTATATATATTTCTGCAGTAGTTTGTCTGATAGGAAATAGAAAAGGAAGAAGAAAGAAAAAAAGAGTTAGGACGTCCATAAAATAGAGGTCTAATCTCCGTTCTTTTTCTCTTAAAGGCTAGAGGAAACTGACGCACCGTAGTGAATGCATTGGAGTCGCAAGAAATTGGAGAGGCAGCTCGAATTATGTTTGGTGTAGCGATCAAAATCAATGCAGGGTAACAAAAGCAAAATAGTAGTATTAGAAAAAAATAGTTTTTGTTCTTTGACTTCTCTTGACGTAAATTTATTAGGACACATCTCTGGAAGTAGGTCGTCGCTGGCATATGTAAATAACAGATGTCTCAGAATTTTCGTAGCTATTGACAGAATTTTTTTGATGGACGAAATAGTATGATATTTCAATTTCATACAATGAAATATTAACTACTACATCAGCAACAACCTCGCTATAGTTTTTAGTAATCAGACAAAAATATACATTCCTTATAAATATTATATTACAATATGTTAAATTTTTTTAGGCCGGGATAGCCTGGTCGGTAGGGCGCTGGGCCCATGTCTGAGAGTTCGTGGGTTCGAAGCCCGCCGGCAGAGTAAATGGTGACTGATGCACGTTAAATCTGTCGAGTCGCAAAGTCCTCCATGTTCACATAACAAATCACTACCTCTGTGGGTACTGGATTGGAGACCGATCGTTCTCTGATTCAGGTCAAAATTACGATCTGTTTATGAATGAATGGATGTATGAATGGGTCCGCCCTATAAACTGGCAGTGACGTGTGTGTGGCTGAAGACGAATACTTGGCCATATATGGCTCCATTAAAGAACAAGAAACGCACCCTCTGCCTTAAATTTGCTCGGTTTCACCAAGCAGGCTTTCTAGAGTGGCCTATGGCATTAGAAGCAACAACAACATTTTTTTTTTAAATTAATCTAAAGTCACTCATTACAAATAAAATAATCAAGAGTAACTTTTGAAAACATAACCTCAGAACATGAATAAAAGTAAAATGAATTAACGAGTTTAAGTTTTTTGTATTCCCGATAGTTTGTCTGATAAGAAATGGAAAAGGAAAAAAAAGAGTAAGGACGTTCATAAAATAGAGGTCTGATCTCTGTTCCTTTTTCTACTAAAGTCTAGAGGAAACTGACTCAGCGTAGTGAATCCATTGGAGTCACAAAAAATTGGAGAGGCAGCTCGAATTATGTTTGGTGTAGGGATCAAAATCAAGGCAGCGTAGCAGTATTAGAAAAAAATAGTTTCGATCTTTGACTTTTCTTGACGTAAATATCTTGGGACAAGCTTTGGAAGTGTGTCATTGCTGCCATATGCAAATAACTGATATCTAAGAATTTTCTAACTAGAGACATGATTTTTTAATGAACAAAATATTACGATATATTTATAGTCATATAAAAAGTATTATTAGCTTCTGTACCAAGGGTTTCGTTTCCAACTTACATGAGGCCGGTGGCCACAATCAAAAACACAAATCAAATGGCGGGCCGTAACTTTATCATAATTTTATGTAGGACTCTTTTATGTTTGAAGGAACAATAAATATTACTGTCAGATTTTTACCAAGTTGTACAAGACAAAAGTACTGAATTACAAATTAAAATAAGAAGTATATTTTTAAAAATATTTAGTTGCATATTAATAATATTTTTAAAAATATTAAATAAATAATAAAAATTCGGGCTACAATAACTTTATATTCGCTTATGCATTAAACAATTAATGTGCGACAGATATCTAATTGTTATGATATAAAACTTTTAAAAAAATGGCATTAAAACTTACCTAGTAGCACACAAAATATTCAATGAAAAAATTCAGGTTTGTCTGCTGCAACCATCAGAGAATAGATATTTACATTTTAAATTTAAAATTTACAAATTCGTGTGTAAATATTTTCGTCCAAAATGAGTGGTTTCAAAAAGTTAAATCGGAGAATTTCTTCGAGAAAATTTCTAATACGCACATGCTAAATTATATTCCCAAAATACAAAAAAAATGAAATAAAAAAGAGCAACATACACGATTATTTTTGTATTTGAATAAATATTTTCTTGGATGCAAAACCTGAGAAATAAATTTCTTTGCATCATTGGTGTGTTAAATTTCACAGAAACGAAGAAATTAGGTTTTTATTAGCGAAAAAAGTATTCCAAACCCATAAAGATTTTTTACGAAAATCGTCCGCAAAAAAATGAAAAATAATATATTTTAATTCGCGGGCCACAAAAAAAGGCTTTGCTGGCGGGATGCGGCCCCCGGGCCGCCAGTTGGAAACCCCTGTTCTATACCAAAAACCACCTTTCTATCTTATATAGAAACTGTATGAAAGTTACATTTACTATAATTATTAAATTATGTTAATTTAAAAAAAAGTATAAATCACGACAAGTATTGCAAAAATATTACTTAAGAAATACTTTAGAAGCATAACTTCAGAACATGGCTACAATAAGAATCAGAATATGGTTCCCTTGGCTCCAGGAGCCCATTCGAAAAATGAATAAAAATAAAAGGAATAAACGTGCTTTATTTCAGTTTTTACATATTCCTGCTATAGTTTGTTAGCAAGTAAGTACTACTGACCGTGATACACAGTAGCCAGAAGCTCACCTAATTCTAGTATCACTGACTGAGGACTGTCATCGGTTGAGTGGTCACTTTGGTCAGCCAGTCAAGGGACCACGGTTGCGCGATATTGGTCCTCGTTCAGCTTTAATACCGTAAAGTACTTGATTTCGCGTGCAGGTCGCCACCGGGCTACTAACCCGTCTGCAGAGCATCATAATTGTGTTGGTATAGCTTCGGATTTTAATCAAGCATGTTTTCCAGTCCGTCGCCAATGGCCCATTCTAGTGAGACGCAAGCAAATAAGCTATTTTTACTTCTGATAGTGAGTAGAAAGAAAAAATGAGTTAGGAGATCTAATTTCTGCTAAAGGTTAGAAGAAGTTGACACACAAAAGTGAATCCATTGAAGTCGTAAGATATATTAGAGGCAGGAATCTAGAATGGTCAAGGAATTGAAATAAAAGCTGGGTAACAAAAACAACATTAGAAAAAGAAACAATATTGCATGACATAAATACCGTTGGACATCTCGACCATTTTTGTTTTATATAAAGAACATAAATCTACGAATTTTGTAACTAGCGACTGTAGTTTTAGATAAAATTTAAAAAGACTAAGTGTCACTATATTTCAAAAGAAACATGGCAAATGTAATATTAACGTCTATGTTAACAGCCTTCTTATATTAATTAGAAACCAAGAAGAGATTTGCAAGTTTTACCCTCACCTAAATGAGAATACAAAGCAAAAGATTTAGTTTACCAAAGTGATGACCACCAGCCTGTAACAGGTTGGAGCAATTTGGAGCATTATTACAAGTGTTTGAACAATATTATTTTAAATAGAACTCATAGGAAATAAGCAATTATATTAAGTATGATTAGAAATTACAATAATAAAAATTACAATTGAAATTACTGAAAATGTAGAATTGAAATTAACTAAAAACACTTCAATATTCATACAAATTAAATGATTAAAACAGAAACACTACGTAGATAGAAGTTAGAAGTAAAATGTGCTACTAAATATTTAATTTATTCCTATGTTATAGAGATTTCCCTGTATAATAAAAAAAATATTTCAAATTTAACTTATAAGCGGACATCAGATTTCTATGTATCATTAAATTTTAATTTTAAATGATTTTCTAGATTTTAAAATACTTATAAATTTTTTTATAATAAAAGTTTATTCATTAACATGTTTTAATCAGTAGTGTACTCAGATAAAGAAGGAAAATTTCAATTGTTAATTTTTAAATACAAAATAAATTTTAATAATATGATTTTGATATCACTTCTTAAATATGATAAGTAATGATGGTTCAAACAGATAGTAATGCATGTGCCATAAAAGATGAATGGAAGAGTTGAGAGTGTAAGTTCAACAGTTTGGGCGTGTCATAAAGTAGGCGTAATGATTAATTAACAAACTTTCCATCATCAATATTCCTTTTTCCCTCTTCATCAGTAATAATAAGGCTTTTATTTTGAGATAATATGTAAATTATTGTAATTATAAACTCATTTACGAATGCAAGCACATGGATTTAAATTCTGTATTGTATAAGCGTGAAGCGCATATATATATATATAAGAACTGAAATTCCGAAAACAAGAATTTCCGGTAAACCGTTACCATATTGAATAAGCAAATTATCAAATTAATGGTTAAAATACAGCCTATTTTGATTTTATTAACTAGAAGTATTATTCTTTTGACCAGTAATTTTATTATCATACAGTATGGTAATTTCAAAAGATTGTTTCTTCTCGGTGCATATTCTAAGGCAAAATATCAACCATAAATTATAAGTTGAACTTTGGCTGCCATCAAACTAATCGTGGTAAGTTTGTGAAATTTTCCACTGCACAAAACACGCATGCAAGTGCCTTTCCTTCAAAAAGTCTCACACGAAGACATGTTTGTTTTAATACTTGATTAGGAATTCATGTTTCTTCCGAGTCGGTCTGAAAAAGTACGAGTTTATCATTGCTTTTCTACTCACATAGATCAATTTTTTAATGAAGTAATTCGTGTGTCGTCCGAGTCGGTCCGAAAAATTACAAGTTTATCATTGCATTTCTACTCGCATAGATCAATTGTTTAATGAAATAATTCGTGCGTCTTCCAAGTCGGTCTGAAAAATTACAAGTTTATCATTGCATTTCTACTCACATAGATCAATTGTTTAATGAAATAATTCGTGCGTCTTCCAAGTCGGTCTGAAAAATTACAAGTTTATCATTGCATTTCTACTCACATAGATCAATTGTTTAATAAAATAATTCGTGTGTTTTCCGAATCGGTCTGAAAAATTACAAGTTTATCATTGCATTTCTACTCGCATAGATCAATTGTTTAATGAAATAATTCGTGCGTCTTCCAAGTCGGTCTGAAAAATTACAAGTTTATCATTGCATTTCTACTCACATAGATCAATTGTTTAATAAAATAATTCGTGTGTTTTCCGAATCGGTCTGAAAAATTACAAGTTTATCATTGCATTTCTACTCGCATAGATCAATTGTTTAATGAAATAATTCGTGCGTCTTCCAAGTCGGTCTGAAAAATTACAAGTTTATCATTGCATTTCTACTCACATAGATCAATTGTTTAATAAAATAATTCGTGTGTTTTCCGAATCGGTCTGAAAAATTACAAGTTTATCATTGCATTTCTACTCGCATAGATCAATTGTTTAATGAAATAATTCGTGCGTCTTCCAAGTCGGTCTGAAAAATTACAAGTTTATCATTGCATTTCTACTCACATAGATCAATTGTTTAATAAAATAATTCGTGTGTTTTCCGAATCGGTCTGAAAAATTACAAGTTTATCATTGCATTTCTACTCGCATAGATCAATTGTTTAATGAAATAATTCGTGCGTCTTCCAAGTCGGTCTGAAAAATTACAAGTTTATCATTGCATTTCTACTCACATAGATCAATTGTTTAATAAAATAATTCGTGTGTTTTCCGAATCGGTCTGAAAAATTACAAGTTTATCATTGCATTTCTACTCGCATAGATCAATTGTTTCATGAAATAATTCGTGCGTCTTCCAAGTCGGTCTGAAAAATTACAAGTTTATCATTGCATTTCTACTCACATAGATCAATTGTTTAATGAAATAATTCGTGCGTCTTCCAAGTCGGTCTGAAAAATTACAAGTTTATCATTGCATTTCTACTCACATAGATCAATTGTTTAATAAAATAATTCGTGTGTTTTCCGAATCGGTCTGAAAAATTACAAGTTTATCATTGCATTTCTACT
This sequence comes from Parasteatoda tepidariorum, assembly GCF_982258835.1. Lineage (NCBI taxonomy): Eukaryota > Metazoa > Arthropoda > Arachnida > Araneae > Theridiidae > Parasteatoda > Parasteatoda tepidariorum. The sequence goes on from NC_141758.1 coordinate 43,284,347, forward strand.
CGCATAGATCAATTGTTTAATGAAATAATTCGTGCGTCTTCCAAGTCGGTCTGAAAAATTACAAGTTTATCATTGCATTTCTACTCACATAGATCAATTGTTTAATAAAATAATTCGTGTGTTTTCCGAATCGGTCTGAAAAATTACAAGTTTATCATTGCATTTCTACTCGCATAGATCAATTGCTTCATGAAATAATTCGTGCGTCTTCCAAGTCGGTCTGAAAAATTACAAGTTTATCATTGCATTTCTACTCACATAGATCAATTGTTTAATAAAATAATTCGTGTGTTTTCCGAATCGGTCTGAAAAATTACAAGTTTATCATTGCATTTCTACTCGCATAGATCAATTGTTTAATGAAATAATTCGTGCGTCTTCCAAGTCGGTCTGAAAAATTACAAGTTTATCATTGCATTTCTACTCACATAGATCAATTGTTTAATAAAATAATTCGTGTGTTTTCCGAATCGGTCTGAAAAATTACAAGTTTATCATTGCATTTCTACTCGCATAGATCAATTGTTTAATGAAATAATTCGTGCGTCTTCCAAGTCGGTCTGAAAAATTACAAGTTTATCATTGCATTTCTACTCACATAGATCAATTGTTTAATAAAATAATTCGTGTGTTTTCCGAATCGGTCTGAAAAATTACAAGTTTATCATTGCATTTCTACTCGCATAGATCAATTGTTTAATGAAATAATTCGTGCGTCTTCCAAGTCGGTCTGAAAAATTACAAGTTTATCATTGCATTTCTACTCACATAGATCAATTGTTTAATAAAATAATTCGTGTGTTTTCCGAATCGGTCTGAAAAATTACAAGTTTATCATTGCATTTCTACTCGCATAGATCAATTGCTTCATGAAATAATTCGTGCGTCTTCCAAGTCGGTCTGAAAAATTACAAGTTTATCATTGCATTTCTACTCACATAGATCAATTGTTTAATAAAATAATTCGTGTGTTTTCCGAATCGGTCTGAAAAATTACAAGTTTATCATTGCATTTCTACTCGCATAGATCAATTGTTTAATGAAATAATTCGTGTATCTTCCGAGTCGGTCTGAAAAATTAAAAGTTCATCATTGCATTTCTACTCACATAGATCAATCGTTCAATGAAATAACTTGATTATCGGAATGTATCGTTTTTTTCCTGTTCGAAATGTTATTTTAAATACCGGATATAATGTTATAACCACTCTTTAGATTTTTTAGATTTGTTGTGGAACAGAAAAGTACACTCAGTGGGAATCACAAATTTGTATTTATGCGATAAAAGAATAAAAATATTGTCGGAATCCGACGAAATACTTGTGAAAAAGATATGGAAATGCTTCATGAGACTTGGTAGTGTTTCAAATAATCACTTTTAACCTATCTCTGTTTCATCCAGCAATCAGTCTCGCTTTCCTCAGAAACTATTCGATAGATTCAATGTTACACTTTTTTTTCTTCACTTGGATATAAATTTGTGACACTTAATGTGCATATTTTTATTACTCCGTTTTTGACAAGGATTCTAAATATCTTTTGTTTTGCTTTTAAATCCGTTTTTTTCTCAATTAGCTCAAACATTCTATCAACTGGCGAGCAATATTACTCTAATTTAATCTATTGAATTAGACTTCCAATTAAACCACTAAGTTGAAACTTGGTAATTTGTTTAAATATAGCATTTTAGTGTGTAAATTCGTACTACTAGTTAAATATTGGTAAATATTTTATTTACTTATTTTTTGCTTCAAGCTAATTTTTTTTATTAAATATCGACCAAAAGATAAAGATTTTTTTAAAAAAAGAAAATAGAGTTTACATATAAATTTTTTTAGTTAGTGTGGCTCTAAATTACACATATTTGACTGAATATTAAAAATGATTTGGAATCTTTAATAATTAATGAAATATTTTAAAATTGTAATGCTTTTACAGGGAAATAATATGGTGCATGAAAATCTGAAAAAATTCACGCGTAATATATTAGTCCATATACAACTTTTTGGAGGTAGTTCTTTTTAATTATTGAAATTTTTTTTTCGCTTCACCCTATTATTCAGTATTATACATAAGTTTATGACTCCTAACCATTCACGACTGACGGGAAAATTCCTTTTTTTTTAGAAATATCAGATCTATAGAAAATGAATTTTTTTTTAAAAATATTATTGTTTTAGGTAAATATTTATTTTTAAATAATGTCTGTACTAAACACTGAACACCTGTATGCTAAACACCTGTAAGCAACTGAGAATACTCTCTTAAATGTCTGATAAGTTTTGAAAAGTTGAAAATAAATATTTTCTCAATGAAATAAAATCTCCTTAACCCCTAAAGGCGATGATTACAGAGGGACCTCACGTATAAATCTATTGGAATGTGAGTAGATTGAAAATCTATAAAATTCAATAAACCTATCAGGTTTTTCAAAGATGAACTGGTTATTGATCTTCTTTGCGAAAATCTGAAAATATAGTTTTTCTATAATAGCTATGTATAAAATGTAAATTTATAAACATCAACATCTATTATAGACCTCAGTGATACAGATCCCGTGTTTTGCACTCGTAATTGAAACACCACATAAAATCCAAATTTCAGTTTAATCATTTTCTAAATAAATTTTTCAAATAAGAGTTACTCAAACCATCTAAAATTTAAACCTAATGAATTATACATTTAATTCTTAAACACTGGTATTTTCATGAATAATTTGTAGATTGAAAATAAATAAAATTCTATAAATGTATCAGGTTTCCAAAGATAGACTGGCTATTGAACTTTTTTTGCAAAAATCAGTAAAAAAACTTTTCTATAATGGTTATCTATAAAATATAAATTTAAAAACATCAACATCTATTATAGACCTCAGTGATAGATATCCCTTGTTTTGAACCCGTAATTGAAACCACACATTAAATCAAAATTTCAGTTTAATCATATTATAAATAAATACACTTAAAATCAATTCTTCTTCAAATAAAGAGTTACTCAAACCATCTAAAATTTAAATCTGTTGAATTATACATTTAATTCTTAAACACGGGTATTTGAAGGAGTAATTTAACCAGAGAGGCCTAAGGACAATTTTTTTTAATCTCATCAAAGTTTTATCTTTAATTACAGGTAATCTGAATGATGATTATTGCTAATGTAATGATGAAGACTTTATGAGAATGAATCAAATATAATTGCGAGTATTAGGCCGATCCATTTACATTATTACTTAAAAAAAAGAAAGAAAATGCCGTTTCATTAAGAAGGTAATGATCATGAGTTTGATGGAATAAAAAATGCACTTAAGATCATTTTTGCATAATTCATTCTGAATTTTAAGGGAAAATAATTTGCTAATGAGGAGAAAAGGTTCTAGAATTGCATATTAATTTTCAGCGCAATACGATACAATTTACAATTATTTTGAATGTAAGAATATGCATTGTCTTTGACATTTCGTTAATATATGGCTCTATAATCTACAATGTTCATTCTTAGATTACGGTCAGTGGCAGGATATATCAAAGTTCTAGTCACTGACCGTAAATATAAATTTATGCCTGTAAACCTATCTTGACTATTAAAATGCAGGTTTGCCCGTAAATCCTTGTTTATAAATTACATGAGCATCTACCCTAAAGTAACGTTTTGCTAGAAAAGGTTATTTTCAATTTACGCCCTGACAATGTTTGAGACTCAGGCGATTTGTTTGTCGAATCAAAGTGAAATAATGTGGTGTTGCCATCTGTAGCGGAATGATAAAGTTGCTTGTTTGAGCTAGATGTTCTTTATATCCAACTGGACTCGAACCCGTGGTTTTGTTTTCGTATCCTCAATTGCAACCAGCACGGAGATATCTGTACACCCTGAGCTTAAGGAACTTTATATGGATGCTGTTTAACTCTGTCAATTTAGTTGAAGTTTGTTGAAAATGCAGTTCATGAATTTCTTCTCGAAAAAGGGAGCTGATCTTTCAAAGTAATAGTCTAAATTCTGGATTTTACGGAATTTTCTTAGAGTGTGTGCATTATTTTTTAAAGAAATTTTTGAGACGAGACTCTTAAAAAAGACGAAAAGAAGATTGTTAAGGATTCTTGTTTATTTGTTTCAACACTTTAGGGTGGAAAAAAAAATTTGTAGGTTTTCTTAAAAAAAAATTATTATGTCAAATAAAAATAATTATGCAGTGTCCAAATTAAAAAGTGGACTAACTGTGAAATTTTCTATCTAATGATGTGTTTTTTAAGTAATATCATACTAACATAATATTTTGAGGTGTTTAATTTCAGTAAGCTAACTTATTAAGCAACACCTATTAAGCAACACGTTATTAAGCTACACGCAAAGACAAAACCTATTATTAATCAGGCATTAAAAGAATTTTTTCTAGACATGCTTACTTTCTTTCATTCAATTTGTATTCTTAATTTTCTATTCTATTTTCTCATCTAATCAAAGAAATTGATAATAAATATTTAAAGCTTTACATAAATTTAGAATTCGTAAATAACCAATTAGTACCATCTATAATTTTTTAAAAGCTTATTACAAAACATACCGAATGATTTAATTATTTATTTCAATTTCATTTCATTCTTTTCTTTTTTTCGCTTCTTCTAAGACGTAGCAGACGATTTGACAGGTTCATATCAAGTTCCTAATACCTCAGCAGTAAAGTGTTAACATTGCTCAAGAGCTTTCAAAGTAATAAAAAAATAGAACTTTCCCAAGTGTTTGTCAATCAACTAGTTTAAAAATAACACATTAGAAATCGAATAACGCAGTTTAAACACATTGTGTTTAGAATTGGTTAAACTGCGATTCTCGGCGTCGCTCCAAATGATATTATTACTGTAAACTGCGTTGTTATCACCTTGAAAAGCTATTTTTCAAGCTAATCGAAATATTCTGCCTTTAGTTAATTTGAGGATGTTTTTCGAAGGTTATTTTTTCTCGTGAAATATATTACGAATAATATGTAATTGGCGAATGATATGAATTATAAAATGAATTATAGCGAAAAATATGTATATTATGAATTTAGCGAATAACAGTAAACAACATTGGTTTCTAGTTGAAGTAAATAATTCCGGGTAAAATTACTGTATAAAGTATTGGCATCCTCAGTGCCAGTACACTGTAAAAAAAATCCGAAACTAATTTTGACACGACAAAAATGTTTCCGAAAATCTCAAAGAACTTCATTTAATATCTTGTTACCGATCAATTGAGAAATATTTCTTTGATTTTCATAAGAACTGAATCGCTTAGACACCGATTCGGTTTCAGAGTGTAGCATAGCTACCACTATAACTATTAAATTCCAATTCACTAGTATATAATACATGCTAACTGGATTCTATCGATTTCTTGAAGATAACAGTAGATTCTTCAAGCCGATTCGTTTTCAGAGTGTAGCGTAGCTACCACTATAACTATTAAATTCCAATTCACTAGTATATAAGACATGTTAACTGGATTCTAACGATTTCTTGAAGATAACATCAAATTCTACAAGCCAATTCGGTTTCAAAGTGTAGCGTAGCTACCACTATAACTATTACATTCCAATTCACTAGTATATAGACATGCTAACTGTATTCTATCGATTTCTTGAAGATAACATCAGATTCTTCAAGCCGATTCGGTTTCAGAGTGTAGTGTAGCTACCACTAGGACTGGGCTATAAATCAATATATCGCGACATATCGATTTAACGCCTGTATCGGCAGGCAGATACAGCGACTTTCGTTCCAGGCGATGCATCAGAAATCTGATTTAAGCCGTCGAGTAAAGAAGATGAACGATATAGCGATATACGATATAGCAATACAAGACACGCAAGGATCTCTTACGTTCCGATGCCAACTCGCGCTGGGGAAGACGATGTTCGTATCGTTATATTGAAGCGGCCTTGATTGATAAGCGGTAGAATCAGAATCAGTTTAGAGAACATATATCGTGATCTCACATGTTCGTTTCCGCACCTCTTAGTTTTTTTTTCTTCTTTGTCGCGACTTGATATCGTTTCTTGTAGATTATTTTCAGTGGGACTGACTTTGTGATCGCTGTCGTTACCTTGTTCTGAACGTAATCTATTATTGAAAAGAATATATAAAGAAGTGTATCTTAATTAATGAGGTAAATTTTTTTTTAAAACAAAGCTTTCTTTTTTATTTTTAAATGCGAAAATTAATTTTGATATTATATGTTTAAGTATTATTTTACATTATTGAATTTATTACAAACAGAAATCTAATTTAAGGTGCCCATAAAGAATTAAATTAAAAAGTAATTACATTTGTTAGGCTATTTTTTACTTTAATTTAATTTACTAAAAACTTTTTGGATAAAATAATTTAATGGGTTTTTATTACTAATTTTAAATTTATAAATCTTTAGCTGTTTTCATTTTTATAATAATAATAATAAAATATAACATTAATATCTTTCTTAAGCAAAACATATACATCAAATTCATAAATTGATTTAAATCAATCTGAGTATGAAGTTTTGATAGAAATCCGACTTTCTGCGCCCTACAAGTAAATGAATTTCAAAAATACTATGTCGCGATACATCGCTATATCGCGATGCAAAACTGACGATGCATCACCATATCACCCAGTCCTAGCTACCACTATAACTATTAAATACCAATTCACTAGTAGACATGCTAACTGGATTCTATCGATTTCTTGAAGATGACATCAGATTCAGCCCATTCACAGCTTTTTTTCTCTCCGACGTCTGTCAGTCAAAACACTATTCTAACAACACATCTCATTTGTTACTTGCGTCTGCTAATTTTTTTATCTTCGGCTAGGGAGAACCCTTCCTTGTAGTTGCGGATAGATGCGGGGGAGAAGAGTCCCCATGTTAGATATCGTACGACATCACTGTTTACGTTTTTATTCCTTCACTTGTTACGTATCGCCCCCCCCTCCAATTTTATAGCTTTTTTGTTTACAATTTACCGATCAGAAAAAGGTTTACTAATCATTATTTTAAAATCACCATCTTAAAGTATTTTTATTTTAAAAAATAACTCTAAAAGTATAAATTTTAAATAATGTTAACAAAAAATAAAAATTAATTTAATATTATTTTCAAAACTATAAAATAAATATTAAATGAATATTTTATAAATATTTATACTGTTTAGATATAAAGTGATATTGATTCTAACTATGTAGAAAAACTGTTAAGCTTATTTAGTATATAAAAATATTATTTTGATAAATACGCCGAATTCGGCTTTTATTTTACAAAAGAAAGTTAGACTAATCATTATTAGAATTTATCTGAGAGGCAGAAGTGTTAATAGAATTTCAAAAATATAAATTTCGCAACTGCTAAAAATAACGAAATTACTTTGGTATTTAAAATTTTGAATAAAAAAAAATCTAAAATGTTTTAAAACAATGCAACAAACAATTTTCCTGTTTTCCTCACGATAAAAAAGTAGAATTTTTTATAAATAAATGCCTAAAGTTTAGAAATTTAAAAATATATTAAATACTCTATCTGTAAAATCCATTTAATTTAGAAACTAAATACGTTAAAATATAATATATTAAATAAGATAATTGAAAAACAAATACCTTAATAAAAGATGATGTGTTAGCAATTACCTTTTATTATTATCATGAAACGTCTTATTCTGAAGTGTTCGTACTAGTCTCGTGGAGTTCAATTAAGTGACTTACCCGGGTTAATGAAAAAATGGTAAATTATGACTGACAGTTATAATATATATAATAAGCATAATAAATAGCAGCATATTATCTTCATGTAAAAAAAAAAGATTAATAAAAACAGTTTAATGTGGCAACTTGCAAGAATTGGATTTTTTTACTCTTTGTGATAAAGAAAAATTGCTTGTTAAAATGCTACTTAGTTAAGTGTTCTGTTGTGAAACTGAATATGAATGTATCAAAATATGGGGGGGGGACTAATTCATGCGAATGTATACTGAAATGTCTATACTTACTGAGAATAGTTTGAGTGGCAAGTAATAAATTACTTGTCACTCAAATACCTATTACTATATATCACTTTTCATCAAAGCCTATTACTTTTCGCCATTAAAATTGCTATCCAATTTTCTTATTACAATCTTTTCCAAAATTTCAATAATTAGTCTATATATGTTACGGTTAAATTTAATAAATCATACTATTATAAATAATAGTGAGTGATAATAATTAATGACGGCGTTTTTCAGTAAATGTGATAAAATATGCACATTAATCACATTAACAGGTTATTATTAATAATTGCTGAGGAAGATAATTAATAATTGCTCAAAAATAGGTGCTCATTTTAAAGATTTGCAAGCGTAAATGTCACACACGTTTGGCAAGTCTTGAAAATGGGAGTCTGTTTTTGAATGCTTGAAAAATGTTGAGTGTTATCTTCATTCTGTACATTTTCGAAACGAATGAAGTTTTTAATTAATATTATCATATCTAATGTTGAATGATAATTTTCAAAACTTCGATTTCTGAAAATTTCACCAGAAATTATTAATAGTCCCCAAACACCATTACTATTAATTAATAAAAACCAGTAAATTGATAAATTCTGACAGATTATTCATTTTAACCGATTTACTTGATTATTATTAATTATGACCGATTGATTACGTAACATGTATGCTATTTTTGTATGTGTAAAGAATAAATGGATTAAAAACACGTTCTTTTACAAAGCTCTTCAATATTGAAAACTGATTTTTTATTGCAGTAGTGATTATATCAAGATATTTTATAAGCGGAGTGTATTTCAATTAATTTTCTATTTAAAGTATACCAAATTACTTTACAAATGTATATGCAGCATTAAAAAAGAGAACTCTTTCAGTACATTAGATACTTGAATTTCCCCCCAAATTGAAATGATAGCAGAAATGTATTAAAATGCAAAAATTCTTCCAAGTCAATACTTATATTTACACAGCGTGAAGCAATACCGACTATATTGCACCGAAATTGGTTTCTTTATACATCAGCCTATTTGAAAAGCAAATTTATAAGATGGTGAAGGAAAAAAAAATTCGAACGTATTACGTTTCTTATCTCCTTACAATATGAGTCGCAGACGATTGCAAAGATGTAACGGTCCATTGAATTCGATACCGAAATAAACTTCGTAACATGTACCGCCTTGTGAAAGCAGAGAAAATTGCTGCTGGATATCATTACCTAAAAGTAACAAATCAAGATATTTTCGGTACACTGGGTCGTTCGAAAAGGCCAAACGGCTTTTTACGATTTGAGTTATTTCTTATGTGGCTGTGTATTAAGGTACGGTATAAAAATAGTTACAAATCCTTATGCTTTACAGCTGCAATTTTTCTAGACGTACCTTTTTTCCATTTTAAGTATGTAATTAAGTTAGAAAATAAAAGTGAATTTTAGATCGTTAAATTTTTTTAGATAAATGTTTGCTAAGGTATATAATTAGTGCAAAAGCATGATTTTGGGCAAAATTTTCGAAAATGAGCTTATTATACATTTAGAATTCTTGTACTCTTAGCTTTCTGAAAATACTTTACTTTTGTTTGTATTACTATTGTTTACAAAGTTATAGCAGTTTCTGTGCAAGGTGATAACAGTGGATAGAGTAATGAATTTAAGTTTTTAAATGCTTAACATTTTTACACCACCTTAAACACGATATCTCAAGTCGTTTTTACAATCATTGTCTACAATTTATTATGAGTGTTTATGATTATAGCCAGCATGTTTTGAACTACAGACTAAAAAAAAGTCGAATTAAATGCTTCATGCATATTTTTTCGCAAAGAGAAGTACGGACATTGCTTTTGTAACTACATTTATATATGACTCCGTAGTATATACACTTGCTTTTAAGGCAATTGTTCAAAACATAGTTCATAGCCCTTCTAAATAAAATCCTCAAAAAATTTTTTGGTTTTAAGTGATAGATATTTTTTACTGCTCTTTGAGTGTATGCAAAAAAAACTTTTTTAATTTAAAAAATGCCATTTAAATAATAATAATGATAAAATTAATAATTTTTTGTTAGTTTTATAAGTGTCTGCACGTAATAAAACAAATAAACTAGTTTCTTTAAAATTTTGTTTTAATATTTTTTTTTTAAAAAAAGTTGTCGAAGCTAGTCGGATACCTTAATAACATTATTAAAACATAATTTTTGTTTTAGTCCATTTGTGGTCCTATTATTGATTTTCAGTGCACTATTGGAATCATTTTGATAAAGTAGATTAATATTTGAATTATTTCAATAATACGCTGTAAAAACCGATTACTCAAAATTGTGTCAAAATGGTTTCAAGACAACTGCAGCCGAATTTGAAAACCTTGTATATTCAAAATTGAAACATCGTATGTTAATTTTTATGAAAAATTCACTGTTCCAAAAGTGATGTGGAGAGAAAATTTTATGACATATTTTTGATTGCCGACAGGATTCCAATTAAAGATTCGCAAGATCATAGCAAAATGCTTTTATCACCAATTAAGGGAGAGTTTCGGAAACTTTATATAGTGACCGATGCAATTACACACCAATACCATGTTAATTTATAATTTCAATGGTATTAAGTGTTGCAATTTGGAAAATATGGTTCCAATAGCTTAGTTAGGAGATCAGTAAATTCAATCGAATTTTTTCTGATTATTTCGCTGTATCTTAAAAACTTTTTATGAAATAATGAAATGAAATATATATATATATATATATATATATATATATATATATATATATATATATATATAAATAAATAAATAAATACAAGAAAACACTAAGAAAGTTATTTTATTATCTGTTTTTACATGTTATTTTTACTTTTTATGATCTTTTTTATTTGTTGTTATTTTAAAAAAAAAATTTTTGAGTGCTCCTCACACTATTGTATTAATACATTTTGCTTTGGCTTTATTGATACAATATCAGAAAGCACTCTGCTTTGCGGATATAATCGTGTGGGCTGAAGAAAAGATTATATCTCTTTTTTTTCCGGCTTTTTTTCCGGTTTTTTAATTAACATTTTTTTTTTTTTAAATAAAATGTTGTTTGTTATTTTTTTACTTATTATTTCCCACCCCCTTTTTTTCATACGTCTATAATTTTTCTTTGTTTTATTCTTCATTTTGAACTTATATATATATATATATATATATATATATATATATATATATATATATATATATATATATATATATATATATATATATATATATATATATATATATATATATATATATATATATATATATATATGTTACCGTTAAAGTATATAATGCAGTTATTTCATAGAATACCTAGTTATTCCATGAAATAACTGATCGTGTCAGTTAAAGTGTGTAATATGTTATTAATTTGACACTTTAACTAGTTATTCTATGAAATAACTAGGTATTCAGTAAATAAACTAATGATAGACAATTAAAATATAAAAGAAGCAATTTATCTCATTTATGGAGCGTATAAATGGTATTTATGGAAACGTACCATAAAATCATTTGTTACAACAAGGATTACTAAAATGACACTTGGAATTACAAAGAACATTATTTCTAAAACAAAAGCATTTTTTGTTGACACACTGGGTTTTACACGAACATTTTTTAAATCCCTGACCAGTATCTAAACTTAAACTGTCGTGCGAGATATATGATATAGATTATTTTACACTTTAACGGACACGATCAGTTATTTCATGGAATAACTAGGTATTCCATAAAATAACGAATTTCATACTTTAACGGTAACATATATATATATATATATATATATATATATATATATTCAGCATATAACAATAGGAGTAACATTGAATTCAAATTTAGTATATTTCGCTTCTTAAATTAAATAAAGTACGTTTCTGAAACAATACGCGCATAAAAAGAATTTTTTTTAAAATATAGATTATACATAAAGAATTTTTGAACTTTTATCTTAATCCTTACTGTTATTAAAAAATTAATCATAAAAAGGCAAATCTTTCAAATACAACTCTATATTTATCGGCTGCCAATGACTTTTCTGATTTTTTAAGGCCTCCTTCTCTTTTGAGGGGTTTTTTCCTTAAAAAAAATTCATTTTCTTAAAAATGCCAAGCGCTGTGTCGAGACCGTAAGATGGATGGCAAAAGACGTTCAATCCAACTTCACTTTTCATTTTTCTCCTATTATCCATTTTTTTAAAAACAAAATTCGATTTGCCTTTCTCTTTTTTCAAGAAACTTTTGCTTGATGCTGCTTTAACAACTCTTACTTGGAACAAAAATTTTTGTGCAAAGACGTATTCTGAACTATGTAAAATTGAAACGTCGAAATTGCATTTAGTTGGCCATTTTGAAATGCTGCCAGTAAACAAAAATTGATCAAACAACCCTAAGGAAGACAGAGAGGAATTATTAACTGTTTCTTCAGGAACGCTCGCTTGGAATAAGACATTCTAGCAAGCACGAAGTTACCTTAGTAGTCTGTAATAGATAATCAAAAATATGATAATATTCCAGCAAAAAACTTATTTTTGTGTGTCAAATAGAGTACATTATTGGATGCAAGTCGTTTTGACTAGCGTTCCCGCAACAGGCTCTTCAAGTAATGAAAACAAGTAAGTTATTACATTGCTCCCATTTAGAAAATTAATTCTGCATTCTACACGCAATCTGTTGTTCAATTTTCCCTTTGTGGAAGACATTCATGTACTTAAAATTAATATAGAAATAATTTTCTTCAATGTAAAATATCCAGCCAAATTACTTCATCAACCTACTGACACTTTAGGTGCATCATTTGTAAAATTCATTTTCCCCGTAAAATATTATATCGTAATTTTTACATTTATATTGATATAGTTAGAGTGATTCAGTGATTGTAGGGCAATTATTACCGTATAAATTCCAGTACATCAAATTTTTTTTACGTAACATGTTCTGGTAAAAATGGATTTTATCGTGAAATATATAGGCACCCTAAGTACTGGTAGTTTTTACCGTAAATTTATCAGGAATTTTTAACAGTATACTAAATGATTTAACAGTTGTTTGAAGCCTCCTGAGCTTTTTTCTTTTTATGGAAAATAGTCGCACGTACACTTAATTGATTAACAAGTGATGGATAATTCATATAGTAATCGTGTATTGCTTAGTGTACATCTTTTACGTTCTAGAATGTAGATGTACTTGTACTTAATTGAGAAATAATTGTCGATTAATATATCCAACAATTGTCTTCCAGGTAGTCTGCATTTTCAAACTCTGGAAGATAATCATACATACAATTAATGAATGAATGCATACATACAATTATTACCCACAACTAACAAATAAACGTTTATCTTTTATGGAATTTAACAATATTCGTAAGCCTTATTTATATTTTCAATTTTCTGGAAGACATTCAGGCCTTTAACTGAGACACACTTGCATATTAAGTGATTTAAGGCTTGTCTGCAGTCTAGTGCGCCTTTTTCATTTTATGGCAGATTGCTGTAGCTACTTTTAAGTAAAAAACAATCCTCTTTTAAGTGAAGTGACAATTGTTTGCAATTGTCACTGCACATATTTTACTTTATAGAAAATAGTCATACGCTTAAAAGAGAAACAATAGCCAACTAAGTGATAAACAATTGTTTTAAATCTAGGACACATTTTTCCTCTTCCATAAAATGACTGTCGCACTTTCACGTAATTGAGAAACAATAGTTTGATAAGTAGTTTTATCGATAATTTATTGAAATCAAACAATAATTAAGTTAATTAAACTGATTATTTAAATTTCCCCGTCTTAAGTGATTGTTCTCCTTGAAGAAAAACTGTTAAACTTGAATTAATTCTTACTCCAGTAGACATTTTTAGATTTGTAAGGAGTTTTTAAAGCTTTTGAAGCAACATATATTTTGCAACTAAGTACTGGAAAGAATTAGTTATTTCTGACACTCCGCTAGTTAAAACTAAATCAACAAAGGGATATTTTTGTTGCGAGGAAGAAAAAAAATGCTGCTATGATGGATAGCTCATCAATTGAAAAAGTTCATTTTAAAAAATCACACTTCACAACGTCACTTAAAAAAATATTATCTTTTTGAAAGGAAGATGAAATTTTTGTTTGGTGATTAGATTACCATCTGGAAAATTTATAATTAATTACTTTCCTGATCCCTTACACTAAAAATAAAAATGGCAAATTAGAATAAATGCTGAGATCTTCTTCTTTTGTGATAATGTTATTATCTTCCTTAAAATGTAAAAGAAGGAGAAATGATCGATTCCACCGGGCTTGCAACTTTAAGATCTACTTTAAATTGACTTAAAATAGTTTAAAAGAAACGCTTTAGTGAAGGACTGTTGAATACATCCAGAATATCCCTTTTAAGTGGAAAGTGAAGGGAAAAAGGGAAAAAAAGGGAAAAACTTTCTTTTGACTGGCATTGCATTAATCTTAAGGCATGCCATCACTCATGCTATAGAGTCTCGCAAGCTAAGTCAATATATTCTGAAACAAAGACGGGGGATTCTCTAAAGCAATAGGGAAAAAAATAAAGAGATGAAAAACGAAGCAAAGATTGTACTCATCTACTGCTTTGCGTTAAACAAATGAGGCCATCAGTGAAATGTACGGTGCTCGCTAGATGGCAGAGCGATCGATGCATTGGATTTACATTAGAATCTCTGATAGCAGAATCAATAGCTGATATTTCTTCAATAGTTTTGTTTTATTTTTAGAAGAAGGCTTGAAGGGTTTTTAGACTATGATGATGATAAATGCAAAAGGCTGTTCTGCCTTAAGAATGCTTTCTTTTTTTAAAAAAAAAGCATTACGCTGATGGAAAAGTATTTGTTTGCAGGAGCTTTTGAAACCGGTTTCATGTAATCTTTTCAGAAACATTATGAAACTTATGTCCAATTTATTATTATGAATCAATAAACTAAATTTAACAGAGGCGTATTAGATGTTTAATAGAAGTGCTTTAAAATTTATTGAACGATAATATTGTAGCCAATAAAAAAGTTATTAAACTATGGCATTTTTCGAAGCGCTATTTTATGTCTTAATATCTTGCATGCTTCTTGTTGGTCTTTGAAATAAGCAATCAAGACCAACAGATGTACAGTATTGCACTTTTCATTTCATTGAACTGAGGTAAAAACAGAACTTAATATTACAGTTATGCAAAAATCTAACGTACACAATGTTCAATCTTTGTCAAAAAAGATCAATTAGATTAAAATTTGGTATAATAAATAAATTAAGTAGGCTTATATTTTTATGACGCCCTGCGGCTTAGCGGTAGAGCTTCACACTCTCATGCCACAGGTCCTGGGTTCGATCCTCGGGCCGGGCAAGGTTGATTCAGCCTTCCATCCCTTCAGTGGGTCGATAAATGAGTACCAAGCCAGCTTGGGAACTAAACACTGGGGGTTCCGCGCTCTGCAGACCACTCAACACCCACCCCAGAGCCCAATGTCAAGAAAACTGAGATGGGCACAGCAGACCTTGGCCCTCTATAGGCTTTTTTTTTTTTTCTTTCCTCCAAGCCCTGAGCATGTACCTAGGTTATGAAAACCCTTAACCATATAGCCCAGGACTTGGCCGCTGGTCCAGCTCCCCTCCAGCCTAAATAACATACAATTTAAAAAGATAAAAAATTTTAAAAAAAATAGATTTTACTGAAAGTGTGGAATTTAGGAAGAAATAAGACCAAAAAAAATATTATACATGTAAAATGGGAAGTTATTAAAATTTTAATAGATAGTCATTATCCGCTAAGAAGTTCATAACTGTTATTAATCTTTTGTTTAAGGTATTGTTTGTAATAAAAGTTTTCTGCCAAATTTCTAAATTTGTTGGGCTAGGTTGACGACTGTGCCAGGAGACAGTGTAGGAACAACTAGTGAGATAATGTTCAGGCGAACCTTGTTGGCCGCAGGTGCAAAGATCAGTATCTGTTATATGCAGGTAATTAAAGAATGTTGGGAATGGTCCATGACCCGTCAAGAACCAGATGACTTGTTTTGGAGGAATTGTTTTAAAAAAAGTAACATTATTAATAATTTTGAATAGACGTCTGCCTCTGTCTGAATTATTCCATTGAAATTGCCATTTTGTTAGAAGAGAATCTTTAATACGTCGTTTAAGATATGAAACTGGAAGTGGGTATACATAATTTTTTGGTTGTCTCGTAGATTGTTTAGCTAAATCATCTGCTTTTTCGTTACCTACTCTATCGCTGTGTGCTTTAATCCAGGAAATTTGAATTGATGTGTGTTGTAGTTCTTGTTGAATATCAAAAGAAATTCTATTATTTGTGTCAAAATCAAGTATTGATGATATTGATGATTTTGAGTCTGACCAGATTACATAAATATCGTTATTATTGAAGTTTTTAGTGCTCTTAATGTATTTAATACATTCAAAGATTGCCAACTGTTCTGCTTGAAAAACCGAATTTTCCCTGTCTAATGTGTAGCTTTGTGAATGTGTAATATTGAGGAAAGCGAAAGCTGTGCCTGTGTTTGTCTTCGAGCCATCTGTAAAATAGTTTGTTTTTCTGTTAAAATCAAAATTATTCTGTTCTACTAAAGTTATTTTGTTAATTATGTGAAAAGAAGGATGGCGATGTGGTATTTTTAGCTTTTTCTCATAGTCTAGTGTATTATACGTTATATTATTAAAATTGGCATCTTTTTGGAGGTGAGTTACGGTTGTTGAACAAGATATTGACATAATCTGTTCTGCGAGAGGAGGAATATTTGTTAGTACTTGAAGTGCTGCCGTTGGGGTAGAATAATATGCTCTACTCATGTTTAAAAGAAATTTTCTTTGAATAGATTGTAAAGAGCGATAAATACGTGGAGAGATATTCGTAGCCCATAGGCTGCAACCATGAGCTAATGCGGGAATTATTACTGTATTGTATATTAATTTTCTCGCTTTTTGGTTGATACCCCATGATTTTTGGTTGATTTTTTGAAGCGAATTTAATAATGTTTTAGATTTTTGTTTTAAAAGATTAATATGAGAACCCCAGTTTAATTTTTTGTCAATGACTACTCCTAGATATTTAAAATGATTAGAATGTTTAATTTTAATATTGTTGATTTTAAATATTGCACTGCGATCTGTGTTATAAAAGTGGATGTAAACTGTTTTTTCTATAGAAAGATTTAGAGCATTTTGAATTAGCCATGTGTGAATTTCATTAAGGGAATTATTTGTAATCTCTTCCAAATTTCTCCTTGAGTTGGCAAAAGTCAGTATAATCAGATCGTCTGCAAAAGCTTGGATCATATAATTTTCAGAATGTATGTTAAGCAAACTATTGATAGTAAGATTCCATGCTGTAGGACCAATACATGACCCCTGGGGACAACCTTTTGAAATGTTTTTAGTTACGTAACCTTGATCTGTTGAAACAATTGCTTGTCTATTTGTGTTTATACTTTCTATGAAAAGGCAAAGATTAGAGGGAATATGATGTTTTGACAACTCATGATTAATTAAACTATATTGAATGTTGTCAAAAGCACTTTTAATATCTAAAGATATAGCTGCAACGTGTTTGTAATTATTTTTTAGGTGTGTTAAATTATCTTTAAAATTATCCAAAGCTAAATGGACTGACTTGCCGAATCTGAAACCGTATTGAAAATCTGAAAGGGCGTTTACATTTTCCAAATGAAAATTTAGTCTTTTAATAATAAGTTTTTCCAGAAATTTACCCAAGCAAGGTAGAAGGGTGATTGGGCGATAAGATGTTAAATGCTTTGGATCTTTGCCCTTTTTTAGAAAAAGTAAAACCTGACCTTTCTTAAAATGATCTGGAAAATAATTTAGAGCAAGACATTTGTTGAAAAATTTAAGTATTAAAGTACTGAAAAATAAGAATAAAATTTTAACTACAATGTAATCTATTCCATCGATGCCGGGTGCTTTTTTGCTGTTAAGAGACTTAATTAGGCGTTGTAACTCATTGTGTGTGAATGGGGGATCCGGTGTGTTATTACTGTAAATTAATGGACGTGTAGGAATAATATTATCGTCAGGATAAAGATTTTTGAGAATGCTGTTTGCTTCGTCAAGTTGAGAATTGTTGTTGTATATATTTGTGAGTATTGTTGGATATGAATTTGTTCTAAATGCAGATTTATAATGGGCACCGTAAATATTCTTAGTGTTTTCGCAAAGAATCTGCCAACTTTTATATTTAGCTTGTATAATATGTTTTTTATACTCTGCTCTTTTTTTCTTATAAATTGTTTTATATTTATTAATAATCTTTGTATCATTTGATCGTTGAAAGCGTCTTTTAATTGCTTGAAGTTCTTTTTTGTAAATTGTTAACTGTGTTGTCCACCAAGTGGCATTTGTTGGACGATGAAAAAGTTTAGTTTTGTAAGTTTGTTGACAACTTATAAAAATTTTATTAATTAAGTTATTCGTAAAACTGTTTAGGTCTGAATGATTTTGTATTGTATTTAAATCATCTATTAGGTCTAGGTTAAAAGTTGAAAATACTTTTCTGAACTCATTGTGATTTCCGTATTTCGTTTTGAATCGCGTGAATGAGGAAAAAGAGAATGTGTTATTTACTTGGATTAATATGTACTTATGGTCAGAATTACTGTTTATATCCATTACATTCCATGTTGTGGATGTTAAAACATCTGGATTATTTGTTAAAGTAAGATCAGGAAATGATGAAGTTAAGGAGGTTACAAATGTCGGTGTCGCGGGCTGGGTATTAAGAATTTTCAAATCATTAGATGTTATGAAATCCAGTAAAGCATCGCCCCTGGCATCACTGTTGTTATATCCCCAGAAATCATGATGAGCATTAAAATCCCCACAAATTAGAGTAGGTGAATTATAAAAATTTTTGTTGCTGTAATAGATTAAATCCTTCATTAAATTTATTTCGTTATTACTTGGAGAGTTATAAAAAGAGATTAATATTAATGGAGAATTATTTGATGAATTTATCGAAATCGAAACTGAATTTTGTAGGATATCTAACTGTAGAGGAGTTATTGTTTTATTTGGTATGAATATACCACTTTTACCATCTGCCGACACGAAAAGTTTCCAAAAGCTTGGGTATCCTATTATTGTTCCTTTAGGAGAATATGGTTCTTGAAAACAAACTATATCGATCCCGTGTTCAACAACCGTTTTTTGCAATAAAAAGATAGCTGCTTTGCACCTTTGAAGATTAATTTGTAGAATGTTAAGTCCGTCAAGATTTGTTGATATAGTATACTGTTTTATATCATTATTAAATGGATTAAGCATTACTAAATGAAATTAAGTTGAAATGCTTAGAAACTAAAGTTTAAACAAGAATGAAAGTTGCCTTAAAAATTTAAAAATAAATAAAATGAGGAAAAGTAAGAAATGGAAAGAAAAAAAATATGGAATGTAAAAAGAAATGAATAAAATAAGTTAATAAAAAAAAAAGATAGCGCTGAAAAAAAAAAACTAATAGAGTTAAAAGTATCACTAGATATAGAGAAATGTTAACAAGCAAATATATATGTCTTTTTAGTAGGGATTTGTGTAGACTTGATTGGATTGACGTAGCTCTTTAAGTTCGTGCAGGTAAGTTGGGCAGGAAGGTGAGGAGGCTCTGTGATTACAGTCGAGATTTAAATTGGAGTCTTTGTTGGATGAGTGACAGTTTATACAGTATTCTTCTTTTTCCGTGCAATGTTCAATACTATGACCTTGGTATCCGCACTTCTCACAATAACAGTGTGACTCAATACATGTGTTTTGGTGATGGCCTATTGTCTGGCATTTTCTGCATCTTAATAAGACCAGTCTTTTTTTAATTGTGCAACGTTGTAGTCCAGCATAGAAATAATTAAGATTCAAAAGCTTGATGGAGAGTTTTCTGTTGACTCTTATAATAATATGTCTCTTAGAGTTATCTCTTTTATGTGGGATTTCTTTGGTCAGTTTGATGATATCGTAGGCAGGATCGAAATTGCCATTGATTTTTATCAAGTCAATAATCTCAGTTTCTGTGAATGTGGTAGGTGTGTTGAGAAGAATTAGAGAGAACAACTTTACGTCTTTGTCGTGATATTGGATGCCTGTCTTTTGTAAGGTTGAGAGGACCGTTTCTTTATGTTGATTGTTATGAAACTTTAGTTCTAGCATCTTGCTGTTTCTGTAGACTTTTTTCACGGGCAGTTTAGGTTCTTCCTGAATCAGCCTTTCCACGATATCAGTTGTGGAGCAGTCTTCTTGTGGTCTTACTATTATTGGTTTTGGTGGTATTATTACTCGTGGAACATCAACATTGATAGAGGTGGTATTTTCTAATTTTTCGAGTCTTGCGTTGATGGTCCTTAGATTCTCTTCAATTTGATTTAGTGGGTTTGAGGAGTGAACATTTAATGAAAAGTCAGCAAGTTTTATTCGTATGTCGTCAATTTTCTTGTCTAAGGATGTTTGGAAGTTTCTAGAGTTTATCAAGTCATGAGTTTCTTGTTCCGAAGTTATCTTCCTTATTTGTTGAATTGCGTTGATACAAGCAGATCGTGGTTCCTGCGGAAGGAATATTTTCTTATGATAGCTGTAGTTGACGTTTTTCTCTATTATTTGCAGAAGGCGCTCGATATCCGTTTTAGTCTGTGACATGATGGAGGTATTTTTGTTAGTAGAAGTTGGAGTATCACTGATGATGTAGTCGTTGGTTACCGGAGAAGTATGTTCATAGACAGAAGTGAGATCAACGATTACTGAAGGTGATGTATTAGTATCAGGACATTGTATGATTTTATTATCTTTTCGATGAGAATTTTTTGGTCTGGAAGGAGTTTCTGTGAGTGAGATATTGTAGTCAATTCTTTGAAAGGTTTGTGTAACTCTGCGTTGGGATCTTGTTGATCTTGCAGGATTTTGACAATTGTCTGTAACTTGTGAATTAGCCATGAAAGAAGGTAGTCAATATGTAAGCAGAGATTTTTGTCAGTCAATGCGTAGAGTCAATACGTCAGAGGAAAATGACGTTTCGAGAAACTAAAGTATTAGTTACCAATTTTTTAATTTTTTATTTTAAATGGCGAGGGTGAGTCCCAACCAGTTACCCAGAAAAAATCATTCCAAGAAAGATGTAAAAATTTTTATTTAAAAATTTGATTTGATGTGATGCTCCATTGATGCTAGTGTGCGCCGATGCCAGTGATTCAAAGATTAGTGAAACAGTCGAAAATTATGATAACACTGCATTAAGTGCATAAAAATAAGTTATGAGGAAATCGTGGGGTATTTACGCTTAATGGCAGCGCTAGGCTGAATGAAAACATGAGCGAAAACAATAAAGTATTGCTTATGTGAATTAAGATATATTGTTTAGGCTAAAAAACCTATCAGTCTAGTTTAAGAATTCTACCATCGTGTCATTAAATTGTAAATTTATGATTGACCAAGAGAATTACAGCAGTGAAACTGTAAACGCAATAAATAAAGAAAAACGTTATTGCGGCGCTAGGCAGAGACAAAAATATTAAGATCATTACGTTATCAATGTTAATTAATATGATAATTGCAAGAACTAAAGCATTAATAGAAATACACTAAACAAGAAACTAATATAGTCGAAGACGAAGCTAGACAGTGCTAGACAATCCTAGTTAATTGATACAAACTATGATAACTAGTATTGAGTCACTGGCAACAGCGCACAAAACATGAGAATAAATGAAAACCAAAATATGTATCAGTTAAAATAAAATAAAAGATAGATCAATAACTATACTAAAGATAGATAAGAAGAAGAAGAAATAAAGAGGAATTACAATGGGCCATGGAGTGTTACAGCAATGTAAATAATTACTTTAAGGTGATAGGTCATCGCTGTGCTAATGAAACATAATCAAACTTAATGATATAAATTAAAGTGGTGAGAGTAGATATGGCAATTTATTAATTAGTACCGGTCTTGAATAGTTGGCCTGAAGCTGTCCATCATTGAGTTGATTCTATATTTCAATCATTTGATTGGGAAAAAGAATACTAATTGACCATAAGTTATGTAAAAAAATACATGAAAGACTTAGGTCGTAATAAAAGTACACACAATACGTAATTTAAGAAAAAAAAAAAAAAAAAAAAAAAAAAAAAAAAAAAAAACATGTGATTAAACTACTATTAGAAAATATGAATAGCCCTAACATATGTAAAATGATAATAAAAAATGCATTGGAATAATGTATGTACAATAGGAAAGGAAGAAAGGAAAAAATATTAAAGAATTGTAAACTCTGACTTTAATAATAACTGAATACAACATGGAATTGGAAAAGATATAGAGCAGCATAAGGTCTAATTTATAGAAATTTAATAAAAGAACTTGGATGGCACGTGATTAAACGCATTTAACTGTATCTGAAATCATGAAATTTGTTTACAAATTGCTATGGAGAATAGAACACCGTTAACATTAAAAAGTGAAGTCTCTATAAAAATCTATGAAAAATCAAGGGATGGGAGAAAATTAAAAAACAGGGTTTCGGGCAATAAAGGACATTTAGGGGAACAACAAATATAAAAAATAGATTGAAGCGAGAACAGTAAGACATTAATTACAATGACCAAAGTCAGAGTTTACAAATGGTAAAATTTAACACAGCGATAGCCTATTCACATTTACGACACTTTTAAAATGATATTGAAATAAAGAGTACCAGACCGCCGGAAGATATATAAGTTATAAAAACTGAAAGATAATCGCATGGGCGAATGAAATGATGTGTTATAAGTTAAAAATGGAAAAGTGTTAGTAAAAAAAATTGATTTCAAAATTACCATTGAAATCAGTTAGCATTGAAAGACATGTTAATATGGCGGTCTGGTACTCTAAGCCTACATCAATGGAACATCAAAAACTGAAAATTAAAAATGGATAAATAGACCTCCCTGAGGCTGGAAAGGACTCACCGTAGATGCCTTTGGGAATTACATGTTGTTTTTATGTAGATTTAGCTGAGTAAAAGAATTATATGATGGTTTTAAAAGAATATTTATAGAGCTCCAAAGAGTTGTTGCATCAAGCGTGGGAACTAGATCTCTTTCTTCCCCTCTATAGGCTATCGGACCACTGAGTTTAGTTTATATTTTTATATTTTAACACTCTGAAAGTATCTGTTATTTTTTTCTAACGGTCAAGGCTTAATAGCCCATAACCATTTAGGGAATTCCATACCATTTGCTCTCAAATGGAATTTGTTAAGAATTGGACCTTAAGGAATGTATTTTTAATAATATAATATAAATGCGCTTAAATCATGATAAGGTAATAAGTTGCATCATGTTTTAATTCAAGTTGAACCACAGTATTGTAGAGTAACAGTTGTTTGCAAAGCTTAACAGCAGATGGCTATTTTCGTTACATTAACTCTATGTCTCATTTGCGCAGATTATAGCCTAACCTGTCATGTTCATTGCCTTAGATGAATTCGATTGCTATAAATCAATGTCCTAATTCACTTATGGCCAGCTGTTTCATGAATTTATCTGTAGAGAATGATTGTTGTGTAATTATTTTAAAGAGTAAAAACTGTCACTAATGGTATCAAAAATGGAGAAGAGAGTGGCTCTGCGTTAAGTTGGCATGTTTGAACATGAAGAGGTATGAGAGTACACACGAGAAGAGCATCTGTTAATCAAAGTGTTAGTATTTTAACACTTCCAGAAAATACAAGAACCAGAAGCAAAGCGGTGTATTTAAAAAGCGGTTGACTTTAAGATTTTTAACACATTGACTGACTCTGTTACATTGCAATGCATACCAACTCTTTGTGGTAAGGAGGGGAACGAAAATGATGATTTCCTGGCAATGAAAGGGACCACTTTTTCCAAAAATGTACAATTTAGCCTTCGTCAATGCGGAAAAACCCCTGATTAAATTAGAATTCAAGGGGATATTCACCTATTACTTTTTGGGGGAAGCTCAGAGGAAGACTTGAGAGAGTCTCATAAATTCCAATTCCGCTGTTCCTGTGGCAGAGTGGCGTTATTCTTCCTTTCAACTGGACACTGCTGTTTTTATTCCAATCTTTTTAAAATTGGCTTTAGAGACTCTCTTTTTGCTTTCTTTGCAACTCTGGAGACAGCTTATGATTCCTATGCATATTTCCAGATCGTAGTGTAAAGTTGATTTTAATATCAGCAACAACCTTTATCACAAAGCCAACAAAGCTTATAAATGATTAGCAAATAAACCATGCAAGCTTGAAACAATTTTAAATTTGACCATGCTAGTGAGGTTTGTATTAAGCTTGCATAAGCAATTATTTTATATCGAGTTGGAATTCGCCATTCAAAACGAGTTTTGAAAACTTTTTGAAATCGAGGATGAATCGTTATTCACTAATCAAGTGTAGAAAGCACTCTCAAACCGAGAATAAATATGTCAAGACTTATTTTAAATTTTATGACCATCACTGGAACGAGTCTTTTTTTGTGTACTTTCTATATACTTTCTTTAACACTATAAAAGTTAAAGTGGGCCTGATTATTAAGTTCTCAACACAAACAAAATGTTACATTTGAAAGCCTGTGAAAATCTGGAACGAAAAAAAAGGCAAAAATAAGGTATACAGTAAAAGCTAAAAAATGAGATTTTTTTAAAAATTTTTTTGCATGTTTTTATTCAATCTTTAAACAAGATTGGCATACTAATATTTCTACTAAGTTTTAAAAAGGATTAATTAGTCAACAATTTTTACATTCAATTTTTTCACTTCTTCTGTTTTACAGTATTATGTACCAAGCCTACGGCTGAAAACGTATGGTATATATTAGTATAAATATATACTTTGGCTATAACATTCAATATTTCT
Source organism: Parasteatoda tepidariorum (assembly GCF_982258835.1). Taxonomy (NCBI): domain Eukaryota; kingdom Metazoa; phylum Arthropoda; class Arachnida; order Araneae; family Theridiidae; genus Parasteatoda; species Parasteatoda tepidariorum. The sequence continues at coordinate 43,309,197 of NC_141758.1, forward strand.
CTTTTAAATATGAAGAAAAAAATAAAAACTTATTTTGTAAAAATTGATTCGGTTTAATAATTAAAAATTATGAAGATAATATAATCTTTACAGCCTCTTTATTAAAACTGAATTAATGATGATAATAGATAAGAGAATATGCGAGGATAATAGAATTTTTACAGTCTCTTTATTAAAACCGAATTAATGAGTATCATTAAAGAAAAATAAATTTTAACAATAAGATGCCTTTCACAATTGTTGAGTGGGAATTGAATTTGTTTGGTTTTTTCCGTGTTAAATTGCGCTTAGAAAAGCCATGAAAAATATCAGTCTATGCATAGAAAAATATTTCGAAAACATTTTACTTCGGGCATTTTATAAATTAAGAGCGATCAATCAAACTATACAAAAATGTAACTGAGAAAGCATAATTTGTTACATACTATTCTCATGCATATGAACATTTTTTTTATTTATCTACATTTTCTTACAAATCTACACTTTTTTTTTCATGTGAGTCCAATAAAAAGTTTGACAGTTCTCATTCAAAAAGTTTAACGGTTCCGCCTTATGATCTTTTGATAAATTACCATCCAAAACATATCTGGCAATGAGTCTGGCTTGAAAGATGACCCAAAACATACTTTTCCAGATCTCTAAAGATACAGATATAAATGTACGAAGAAGCAGTAGTCTTTGCTATAAAAGATGTACGTTGGTTTTGGCATCTACCACATTTCAGTTTTTTTTTCTTCCAACATATCCCAGCGGATTTGTATTTTATCTTCAGACTTTTGTTTCTTCCGTCTTCAGTACTAGATGCAAGTATTTTTTTTCTTCTCCTGCTACTTCTGCGGAATGTAATAGGATTAAGGAAGAAATATTTTCAAAAGTAAGTCAGGTGGAATTTTTTTTCCCTCCCGCATCCCGAATTTGATCCGATTTGAAAAGACTCAAATTCACCCGGTTGTCTTGCTTTTCGTGTTTTTGGCTGTTTTCCTTCTGCATTGTAATCCCGACATATGCAATTTGCCACTTCTTTTGATGTGCTGTACTTCCCTCACTTAATAGCCTATCTTTCGAAAAAAGCATCAAAGAGAAGACACCATCAGTTATTTATAATAGTGCACAATGGTATATTCTTCTGAATTTTCCTCATTTTTTTTCTAAACCATTAGCTTTTTGGTTGTATCTTTTACAACTTCAAAAATACTGTGTAAGATATTAGCAATTAATTTTTTGGTTTACAATCTTTTATAACTTCCGAAGTTCTATGCAAAATTATAAAAATTAACCGTTAACTCTTTAGTTGTATCTTTTGCAATTTCAAAAATAAGATAACAGCAATTTTCCATTAACATTTTAGTTGCATCTTTTATACGTTCCAAAATGAGATAACAGTAATTATCCATTAACTTTTTAGTTGCATCTTTTGTAAGTTCCAAAATGAGATGACAGAAATTTTTCATTAGCTTTTTGGTTTCATCTTTTGCAAGTTCCAAAATGAGATAACAGCAATTTTCCATTAACTTTTTAGTTGCATCTTTTGTAAGTTCCAAAATAACATAACAGCAATTATCCATTAACTTTTGGTTGTATGTTTTGCAACTTCCAAAATACCATGTAAGCGGATAAGAATTATCAATTAACTTTTTGGTTGTGTCTTTTGCAACTTCTCAAAAACTACGAAAGATAATAGGAATTGCTCGTTAATTTTTGGGCCAGCATCTTTTTCAACTTCCAAAATAATATGATAGGAATCATCCATTAACACTTTGCTTGTAATGCCTTTGCAACTTCTAAAATATGATAATAGCTATTATCTATTAACTGTTTGGTTAAATTTTTTGAAACTCACATAATAAAATAATAGGAATCACTTTTTCGGTTGTATCTTTTGAAACTTTTCCCATGTATGAGAATAGGAATTATCCATTAACCTTTTGATTGTACCTTTTACAACTTCCAAAATCAGATAATAGGAATTATCCATTCACTTTTTTGGTTGTATCTTTTGAAACTTCTCCCATGTATAAGAATTGGAATTATCCATTAACCTTTTGATTGCATCTTTTACAACTTCTGAAATCAGATAATAGGAATTATCTATTAACTTCTTTGTTATATCTTTTACATCTTCCAATATGAAATGTAAGATAATAGGAATTATCCATAGTTTTTTGGTTGCATCTTTTGCAACTTCAAAAATATTTAGCAAGATAAGATAATAGGGATCATCCATCAGATGTTGGGAAAAGGTACATTAAAAAGGTCAGTATTAGCGATATTGGTATATGCCCTACCAACTCCCTTTAAATAACTTATGCATTAACTTATTAGTTGTATGTTTTAACTTCCAAAATGCTACGTTTGGTAACAGAAGTTATGTATTAGCATTCAGATTGTATCTTTTTCAACTTCCAAACTGAGAATACAAATTTCGTGATATATAAGTTAATATAAACGAAAAATGAGATGATGAACGATAGATTCAGCTAAACATTTAAAAGAAAACAAAACTAATTTTCTAAAACATAGTTTTGAATTCTATTTCATATTTTTAGATTAATACAAAAAAAAAATATTATCACGAAATGTGTCTTCGAAATAAGATTTTCCAATTATTCTTTATCAAACAAGTTACAGCTCTGAACACTAGCTAATTTATCTCTAAATGCCAAAGGTTGTAACCAAACCAAATTAATTGTGAGAAGATATTTACGTTCGTAAAGTACATAGAATACAAGACGCAGGCGATATGTTCTGCAATGATAAATGACCTAGGAAGAGAATGACATAATCATAGAAAATCAATTACGCATTTGCATTGGGTACATATTCCGATGAACGAGATTTATCATGTACTCTATATTATTTATGATTCATGCTGCAAGTAATTTTCTGTAGTTTCAAATGACGGTTAAATACCCCTTAATAAATTAAACTTAATATGATATATAAAATTTCAATGTTTACCTCCCATCTCAAATTTATACCGAATAAATGGAATAAAAATCATTCCTTTCTACCTATTGAAATTTCATATAAATGCTATTTTTTTAATTTAGAATCATATTATAACTGGTGTTATTATTAGTACTAATAGAATAGTTAAATAAATAAATAAAAATTTATAGAATAATTTTAAAAAAATTCAATACCCAAAAATTCTAATTCATTAATATATTTTGTCATTATAAAATATGTATATAGCAATGAAAAAAAATATAGTTTATTAATGATATTATAAAACGATTAACAATGTATATAAAAACCTTAACACAAACGTTAATTAAATAAGAGCGAAAAAATATTGAATTTAAGCGATATTTCACTGTTAAAAATTTATCTTAGTCATCAATGATAAACAAAATTTAGTTTATCGATATTTTCATTTAAATATAAATCATTCAATTAAGATGAACTTCTTTTGTTTTTCTTACAATTGAAAAATTTGCGTTAGTAAAAATATCGCTGTAAAAAATCGTTTCCCAGTTGTACAATGCGCGAAAAAAAAACATACCACACTAAATAACTTTTGATCTAATGATCGGATCTTAGACATGTAAATTTTTAAAAGTTCGATTTCTTCAAAACGTGTCGTTCGATTTCACTCAAATTTTGCACTTTGCCATGGAAAATTACATTCTTTTAAATTATGTGAAACTTGTATATCTTACAATTCAAAAGATTATTAGCTAAAGAATTAAAAATTAGTAAAGATATATTGAAAGTTAATTTTTTGCATAGGAATGTCTTTGGATAAGCAAATTTAATAATTCAGAATATTATAAATTTTTTATTTTGTGTAGTTTATAAAATATTTAAATTATTTTAAAAAGTTATCGAGATGTGGCAAAAAATGAAACTAATATTAAGGCGTCCAAACTTTAGACCTATCTCCTCCCCAAACTACTAGGACCAAATTTCCCAGATTGCGGCTACCCCCTATAATTTGGGGATCATAAATTCGAATCCGTTGAAAAAAATATTTATTTATGTAGAAAAAGAAGTTTTTTATGCCTGATTTCGTGACTTAAATTTTGTTTGCTCTAATTTGGCATATTTTAGTTCACTCTCTCCAAATCATTTAAATCGAGTCGCAGAAAGTGAAGATCCGTTCATTAAATCGAAAGTAATTCGAAGAAGTCCATTTTTTTAAAATTTAATTTTATCCTTACTTCAAGCAGTAGCTTAAAAGCACGTGCAACGTCACATTGGTGCAACACACAAAACAAAACCTTTTTTTTGTTTGTTTATTTCCCATGGAGAAATAACATTCTTCTCATTATGCCCATTTGAGTGGTTGCCATATTATTAAAATATTGTTATTGTTCAATTTTAGTGCACACAAATGCTATTAATATTGTTTACAAAAGCTGCAAAAAATTTTAACATTAGTGTAGGTGTTAGGTAACCAACATTTAAAAATCTTAAATTAAATTAATTAATTTTCCTTCCTTGATTTGCCTATCGTTTTGGTAGTCAGTAATCTATGACCTTTATATGTATTTTTAGATTCTTTGTCATAAGTGAAGTAAAGAAATACAGAAATTAGAATTCGTAAAATTATGTATAAGCTAGGGAAAAAGGAAAAACACGCTGAAAACTTAACGAAACATTGGCGAGAAAAACTGGCTTAAAAACATTAAAACCTATTTGGTTATAGGAAAAACCGGGACGTGGAGATTTCCAACATTTCTTCTGTTAATCAAACTAGTCTAAATGCATTAGTTATTATGTTCTATTACTTACTAGTTTAATACTATTTTGTTATTGGTAAGTAATCTAAAAATTCATATTAAGTTTGAGATTGTTAAACAACTTTGTAAGCGAGCTGATAATGTATCTTATAGATTTATTTCTAATGATTAGTATTAAGAAAGAGCCAACTGAACTGTGTAGGGGATAGGGAGCTGCCCTTGCATCTGAAAGGTTCTGGGTTTGAATCCCGGGCAAGGCATGGATGCTATTTCTTTCTCTGTACTATCTGTTCTTACTGTGGGAGCAACGTTGGCCCACCTAATATGGTGTCCTTGAAAGAGTGTCCAACAAATCTGCCCTGTAAATGCCTTCATGAAGCCCAGGTGTGTCATTCTAAAAAGGTCGGCATTGGGAAAAAAGTATTACGAAAGAACTTAAGACTCATATTTAATCAAACCTTTTTTCCATAATTCTCCATTGGGAAATAACTTTCTCCACATAATGCCCGTTTTCGTCGCTGTCAAATAATTAAAATATTGTTAAAATATAGTTCCCCATCACCTAAATATTTCCCTTTTATTACGACCAACTTTAATATTATGAGATTGAAAATAGTAATGGGAACTGAATTGAGTTCAAATTATTTCAGAAACAATTCAACCTTAGAAAGTGCTGATAAATTGCTTTAAATAATTATTTATTAAAATTGTAATAATAAATTATTGTTTTTAATTATATCTATAATATTTAAAAGTTTTCAATCTGTGAATATTTAAAAACATAACTTACGATTTCTTACAGATATTGAAGGATACAATTATAATGTCCCTAAGGAACAAACATGTCTTGCAGTATGTTATCACAAAAAAGCTTTCATTGGAAAATAATAAATAAAGTTGCGAATATGATATAAATTACAAAAAATAATTGACAAGGAGAAAAACCGAGATGAAATTCTTGAGAAAGTAGTTTTCACTTAAAAAGCGATACGTGAAGGAAATTGCTGATATAAGATATATATTCTATGGAACAGTAACTTTGAAAGAAAGTAATTCTATTATAGTTTACACAAATACTCTTAACATTGTTTACAAATGTTGCTACAAATTTTAACAAAAGTTATAGGTTAGATAGTAATACCAACATTTAAAAATCATAAAATTAAATTAATTAATTTTCTTTACTTGACTTGCCTATTGCAATCACTGACCTTTATATATATTTTTAGATTCTTTGTCATAAGTGAAGTAACGAAATACATAGATCAGAAATCGCAAAATAATGTGTAAGCTAGGGTAAAAAAAAAATCGTACTTAAAACCTGACGAATCATTGACAAGAGTACAAGGTAATTATTGACAAGAAAAACAGGGTGGTAGAAATTTCCGAGATTTCTTCTGTAGATCAAACTAATTTAAATACATTAGTTATTATGGTCTATCGCTTAATTTAATACAATTTTGGTTTTGGTAAGTAATCTAAAAATGTGTATTAAATTTGAGATTACAAAAAAACTTAATACACATTTTTAGTAAATAAGCTGATAATGTATCTCATGATTAGTATTAAGAAAAAAACTTAAGCCTTATATTTAATTACTCTAATATGAGGTTTTAATTTTTTAAAATAAAAAAAATTATAGGTTTATTTTGGTAAATGTGAATACTTTACTAAAAAGATACGTTGTTTACTTTTACATTGAATGACATACATTATTTACATTTTCAATAAAAGCTATATGATATTTACTTTTTCATGAACATACATCCATCTTTTACTTTCTTATTACACGTCATACACTATTTACTTTCTCATCAGATGGCATATTTATTTATTCTTTCCCTGTGCAATGTTTAGAAGTTCTTGGAATTATTAATTTCTTTCCATTTTTTGAGTTTGTTTTTCAATATTTAATCAAATATATCGCTTCCTTTCTTGAATTTTTAAAATTTGTTTTTCAATATTTCATCAAATATATCGCTTCCTTTCTTGAATTTTTTGATTTTGTTTTTCAATATTTAATCAAATATATCGCTTCCTTTCTTGAATTTTTTTAATTTGTTTTTCTATATTTCATCAAATATATCGATTCCTTTCTTGAATTTTTTGAATTTGTTTTTCAATATTTAATAAAATATATCGCCTCCTTCCTTGAAAATTTTTAATTTGTTTTTCAATATTTCATCTAATATAGCGCTTCCTTTCTTGAATTTTTTAAATTTGTTTTTCAATATTTAATCAAATATATCGCTTCCTTTCTTGAATTTTTTAATTTGTTTTTCAATATTTCATCAAATATATCGCTTCTTTTCTTGAATTTTTTAAATTTGTTTTTCAATACTTAATAAAATATTCCTTTCTTGAAATTTTTTAATTTGTTTTTCAATATTTCATCTAATATATCGCTTCCTTTCTTGAATTTTTTAAATTTGTTTTTCAATATTTCATCAAATATATCGCTTCCTTTCTTGAATTTTTTTAATTTGTTTCTCAATATTTAATAAAATATATCGCTTCTTTTCTTGAATTTATAGTTTTGGAGCACTGTTTTCGCTTTCGGTACTTGTTTTAAACTATACTTTCACTGTAATCCATGTCTAGCTATGCTTTTAATTCTTGACGTTAAAGCCATCAATTTCTTAGTTGCATTTTTTTTAAAATTCAATTTTAATTTTTATTTCTCCAACTTCATTCTATTTGTTTTTTGACCGAGTATTGCCTCATAAGCTCAGATATTTTTGAAATTATATTTAAAAACATCCTATATACACTCCTACATTTGAAAGTTTTTCTTTTACTTAGGATTTTTATTTATGACATTGCAAACTTTCGATTTGTTAAAATTTGTTCCGTCTGTCTTTTAGCTAAAAAATGAAATTTTTAAAAAGAAGTAACTACAGACCTTAAGTACATTACTGATCTATATGATAAATATTTCATTAAATTAAATGGAAACCGTCTGTCCTTTCGATAAACAAAGAAAATTTTTTTAAAAAAGTAACTACAGACCTAAAGTGCATTACTGATCTATCTCATGAATCTGTTAAAAATTTTATTAACACTAGATTGCCTAAATAAGTCGTTTCAACTGCTTTTTATTTCAAATAGAGAAGCAATGATGTGACACAATTTCTTAGAATTTTGTACAACATTTTTCTTTTGTTAATATTTACTAATAACTTGTTATATAACTGTAAATGATATAAAAAATATTAAAAATTAATTTTAAACAAATTTCTTAACACATTATTTATTCTTTAACAATCCAGTCATTTTGATTGCTTTTGGGCAATATAGGTATATACTAAGTTTCAGTTTTTCTAGTGTTAAATCAAATGGAAACTAAAGAATTGAATCTACCATTTTTATGTATTCTGAAAGTGAAACTATATTTTTCTGACTAAACACGCACTTAGTATCGCATATGTTCGCATAATAATCACAAAATGAAATACTAAAGATTCGTTAAACTGTACTTTATTCAAATGAATTCAAACAAATGAATTCATTTTCTGTAACTTTGTATAGCGGGGTCACAAAAACATATATATGCATTGGAAAAAAGTTCTATTTTCTCTAGTGTACTAAATAACAAAGACATCTAATTACATGCCAAATAGAGAACTATGCTCTATGTAACTTAAAAAGCATTTACTTCTTTCTCTGTTTTAATTACGGCATATTGTGTAGATTAAATAAAAATGTTTACTTTATGCATAAATTAGCGTTTGCGCATTTTTACTTTATCATCTCTTGCCTTTGAATTCTTTTAAAACGAAATAAAATTAGCTTTAAGTGTTATTTTCAGCTTTCTAGGGTGAGAAACTTAGTTGTTTTCCTTAGCTTATTTTTTTCGTTTGAAAAGTGAAATTAGAAATAAAAACTACAGTCTTTTAATTCTAGGCCTGAAAGTGCTTAAACTTCATTCAATAGACAGAATGAAACTATTACTTTTTCTAAATTCGTTAACAAACACTTGAATACATTAATATTTTTGTGTATTTCTGATAAATGTACAAATTAATTGACAAATAGACCTAGCATTAAATTTGAAGTATTTACAGTTAATTAAAGAACAGCTCAATAAGAGATTTAAAGTTTTTAACTATTTCTTTTCTGAATTATTTTTAAGTTTTTTTATTTATTTATGGATTATAAAGTGTTTTTTCAAAAATTCATTGCATTCCAATTTTAGTTTTTATTTATAATAGTAATAAGTGTCTGGAGAATAACTTATGAAACCTTGAGTTCCTTGAAGCTAGATAACTTTAGTTGAGAGGGCTGATCAGTCAACATCATGACCGTCTAAACAGGGGTTCGAATCCCGGCTTGAAACCACAATCCATCCTCCATTCCTTCAACGCATGAGGAGTTTCCAGTGTCCTGTTCTTCTCATTTGGTGACGTTGGACTATTGGAAGATGAAATTTTTTGTCACGATTTGATGTCAGCTGAACCCATTAAGAATCTAGTATTTCTCACGATATCTCACGATGAATAACACCCCTAGATAAACTAATTAAACCACATTCCACGCTTTGCGTCATAAAAATAACTCAGGCACAAACTAACCTCAATGTCCATTACCTAGCGAAAAATCAAATATTAAATCCAATGTTCAGTTTAAATATAATTTTCATTGTTTTGAAACCATGCTAGCCGAAAATGGTTACAAAACAGTAAAGTTTTGTGTTCACGGTTTCTTAACCCTACTAGCTGTAAATGGTTTTAAATCCATAAAAGTTCCTAACTGTAAACTTTACGGTTAATTGGATGGGTAGACAGATACCGGTTATTTTAACGTAATTTTAAAATGAAAGTTACAACTCTGTAATTGCCGGAAGAAAAAAAAACGATTTCACGTCACGAAAAATCAAATATTGAATCCAATGTTCAGTTTAAATATAATTTTTACTGTTTTGTAACCGCGCTAATCGAAAATGGTTACAAAACAATAAAGTTTTGTGTTCACGGTTTCTTAACCATACTAGCTGTAAATGGTTTTAAATCTATAAAAGGTCCTAACTGTAAACTTTACGAATAATTGGATGGGTAGACTGATACCGGTTATTTTAACGTAATTTTAGAATGAAAATTACAACTCCTTAATTGCGTGAAGACAAAAAAACTATTTTAAAATAAAAATATCTGAGGCATATGATACTTCATAAAAGGTTTCAACATTATCAGATCAATGTTATCTAAGGTTTCAATGTGATTTAAAAGGAATCATGTTTTTATGTTCTTAACAAAACATATCTTAATTTTATCTAAATCAATACTGAAATTCCTCACCCCCTCCAGCTTAACTGTTTAATTTTAAGTGAGAATATTAAGAAATAAAATCCTAATTAAAAGGTGTTAATAATAAAATTTAATTGAATTAATAACAAACTAAAGCTTGTCCCATGTATCAACAATAAAAACTGTGAAATATAGCAAAAGTGATTGTTCAAGAAGTCTAAAATTTGCACATAAATTTAGAAAGAAAAAAGAAACTGCTCACGCATAATGAAATATGAAACAGGAAAAATATATATATATTCTAGAAGCACATAATTAGCTTAGTATTTCAAATAAAAGAAGCGTTTGAAAAACAATTTTGAGATTTTTTATTAAAAAAATGTTTTTTTTTTGTTCCACTCTCTAGGTAAAGGAATAAAAATTTACATATTTATTACCCCATTCAATTCTTAAGTAGGCGTGCGTTGTAATAATTAAACAAGCTAATTAGAGCAGTTACTAGATTATTTTAATTTGAGTTCCTTCATTCATAATAAGAAAAAGAAAGCAAAAAAGACTAAATAAGTTTGAAAAACTGCGACTTAACGGTTCTTTGTCAGAACTATAATTTTTTTTATAGACTGTTGAAAACATATTAAATTTCTGAAAAGAAAAAAATTAAGTATTCGAGTGTTACATTTTATAACTAGTTATATTTTGCAAATATATTGATTTCACATTTAAAAAAAAATGCACATTTCTTCATGATGTTAGTTTTAGTTTTCCACTGACATACTAAAACCGCATTTATGGGGTCGAAACTCTTGTTGGTTGTGGAAAAATAGAGTCCAGTTCTGGAAAAATAGATTTATTTTGGGAATTTTGTGGTAATCAAATGGTTGAATAAATCGAATTTCTGAGACGTTTCGATTCAATTCTGATAGCTTAGCTTTCTCTGCGATCTTTAAATTAGGATTAATAATTTTTTCATTCAATATTATATATATATATATATATATATATATATATATATATATATATATATATATATATATATATATATATATATATATATATATATATATGTATTTTTTTAATGTGTATGTGAGAGCTCAGCATAATATTAATATTTTTGTTTTTCGCATATCAATAACTAACGTAGATTTAAATAAAAACTAGATTTCATTTACTTCATCTTATTTTATTTTGTCAATTTTCTTATTTTATATTTTATTATTTATTTATTTTTGCTATTGAAAAACAATTTTTTTAACGAACCACATTTTACATAACTTTTAAAATATTCAGAAATGTTGAGATGAAACGTATCTTTTTAGTAAATATCTTTAAGATGTAACCTGAATCATCTTTATACCTTCATATTTTTAATTTTTTTTTGTAATCTTGATCAATATTATCAATATTAGAACTATTTAATATTATCTAGATTGATTTTTAAACTTACCTATTTTAAATTTGAGAATTAGCAACAATAAAAAGCAGCTGCTGGAGTATTAAGTGCTCGATTTATAGAACTGAGAATTATATTCGCAAGAATTTTTGATCTCAAATTTTTATGCTGTAGTAATGCTTTTTATCATTTAGGAATATTTATTTAATGATCCGTGTTTTAAAAAACCTTTAAATATTCAGAAATGTTAGCATAGATTCCAAGAGGAAACGTCAATTTCAAAAAGAATTTGCATCTTTACACTTTAGTGTGTTTTTAAGATTTTTCTGAAATATTCAGTTATTTTTAAACTTGAATCTTTGCTTTTGCAGAATAATAATAATAAAAATCAAAAGTACTAAAAAATATATTTCATACATTTTTCACTAACATTTTTTATGGGGTTCTAAAGATTTTTTCTTTTCAATGATAATTTTAATTGACTGTGTTTTAAAATATTCAAAAATATTTAGGTGAATTTCAAAGAATAATAACTAATTTCAAGAAATTTCTCCAGTTTTATAATCGCGTTTGTTTAGATTTCTCTGGAGTTTTTTTTAAATTTTATCTATCTCCGATTTTATGCTAATACATTTTGATATTTAAAAATGAGAACGATAAGAAGCAAAGCTTATTAAAAATTAACACACTTTATGCTTTTATATTCCTTCGATTCAGCAATAAAATAACACACTTTATTTTATTGCTGAATCGATTAGTTATACTTTGCAAACAAATTTTTAAGAAATTTACGTAAAAAAACTTTAAAATGTTCAAAAATGTTAAAGTGGTATTTATGTTCCAAGAAATGTGAATTTTTTCCTTTTCTTCCTTTTCTTAAATGCATTTAAATTAGAAAAAAGAAGAAAATTCTAATTACTAAAAATGAAACTTAAAAAATTTTTTTCTCTCGAATTTTTTTGTCCATTGCCGATGATTTTTCTTTCTTTTTTTTTTGAAAAAAATTACTTATTAGTTTAAAAAAACTAATTAACTACTATGTATTTTTAAAAAAATAAATATTTCTTTATGTCTTGAAGAGAAATGTAGTAATAGGTCACATTTTTCTATGGGTGGCAGTTTTGCATCCGACTATTCCTTAGTATCCTTTTATGTACTTTTCTACTCAATAACTGCACAATACTTAGAAACATATCTTTTTTCACCAAAAAGGCTTTTTTAAATTTTTGAAAATTTGGATTTACATATTATTGCTCATAATTTGGTAGAAGGCACCTGTGTGAACATTGGAATTTTTAAGTGGTATCGTCTATAAATGAGAAAGATACATATATCTTTCGTATTAAATTCATACAGATGAAACAAGCTTTTACGAACTCTAAATTGCACTCTAAATTAGCAGTTTTCATACTTTAAAATTTGATCAATTATTTTTTTTTCCAATTTACTTAAAAACTTTCCAGAGCATTTTAGTTTATGTTGTAATTAAATTTTTTATCAATAGTTTTTCATTAATCAAATGTTAAACTAAAAATTTTTAAGATAATTTCTGCCCAAGATGCCTCCATTTTTGTTTTAAAAAATTGCATTTGCAACATGCAGCAGTTATGTTTCAGCTCATAAATGTTGAAAAAAAATTGATGAAATCTCATACTCAAGCTAAGGTTAAACAAAGATATCAGTCAAACTAATAATGTCGTATGTTAATAAGCAATTAAATTTTCAATAATTTTTAAGTACTTATTAGAATAGTAGTAAATAATGATAATGAAGTTTATGTGATAGTGATGACATTCTCAGAAAAACCTTATTAAATATTATTTTTAACTCGAAAGTTAAAAATTCTTGCATTCTTGTTTATATCTGGACTTAGACATCTTGAATTCAAAACAATACATTTGAAAACCATTGTTCAATTTGGTTCCATTGATAAATAATTTAATTTTTTTAATTTTGTCAAAAATATTAATTTTATATGTGCATTGAGTTGTATTCTTAGTAATTCTACCAGTCTCTAGTGATGAAAGTTTGATAACTAATTTTTCCTTAAATTTAAAAATGTCTTTTTTTTTTTTAAAAAAAAAAGGAAAAATTTATGATTAGTAGGACTAGGTACGTCATTCTTTCTTAAGAATTAAGCATCATAATCTCCAAATCTATTAACAACTTCTAACGAACTCTACCAACATAATACACCTATTTCCTTTCTTTTTTTTAAAAAAAAAGAAGAAAAAATTATTACTTAGACATTGCTGTCAAGAAGTTGCACTCAATTTATATCGATCTGATTATAGTTGCAATTTAACAATGGGAAAAAAGTTACTAAATAATAAATGAGAAAATCCACTTAAAGTAAGTTCACATTACCCTCTTCTCCTCTTCTACTTTCCATCACAAAACATGCAATATTATTTAGTATATTTGAAGAATTATGTTCCTTGCATATTTGATTTCCTCAGTTCTTAATCCAATTCGCTTGATAATATTTGCATGCGAAACGATAACTAATAAGCAATAGCAATTTTTTTAGTTTGTTTATTACTTATTAGAATGAAAAATTTAAAAAAAAAATTGAAGCTTGGATTTGTTGAAAATATTTCTTTCCTTCCATCATAAAATATACTAAATTATTTTCTATTGAAGAATTTTGTGTATTTAAAGGAATTTGCATACGTAGCTTTTCAAAATCTTAATTTTCAAGCATCTAATTTATTGCCTAATTAAGGTTATGGATTTTATTTATGAAAAATTTAAAAAACAATTTTTTTTAAAATATCTATTATATTTATATAAAAATCTAAGCTTTATGCTTAATTTATTCCAACCCTTAAGCTTATAATTCTACTAAACGACACATACGCCCATCTTTAAGCTCAACATAGATTTAATTAAGTCCTTTTCCACAGCTCTTTATTTACTTTTTTTTTTTCGAAAGTGAAATTCCGCAAAACAATTCGAGCTTACACGCGAATACCGTTTGCTACCAACATAAAAGATTTATCTATAATAGAAAATGTCCCAAAAACGAGTGAAAAGATTCCAGAATAAGGACAGAAGGGGGTAGGAGTGTGCCACGGCACTATTTTACGTACATTCCATCAATCATGCTCCTTAAAAAGGTCGGAGTTGAGGGGTATTCCAAAATGTCACCTGACTTCAATGCCACAGAGTCCAGCGGTGCGTAAAAATTGGTACGCCCGGGAAAAAAGAGGTTGGGAGGGAGGGGGAGAGCTTGTGGGGGAGCGTGGGTGGTGGTCGATGAATAGTGGTTAAATTCAGGGCCCCGTAAAAGTGTCAGTCGCAGAAGGCGCGCCATATCTTCGGCCCCGGAAAAGGTTGTCGTTTGACCGTTTTTGGGAGCAGGATAAGGAAAAAAAAATTAGTATAGGTAAGTATGACAAAAAAAAAATGGCACATGTTCGCTTTTTTGCGCAGCAGGGCGAGGAAATTCTGGTCGTGAATTATTATGTCTCGGAACCTGTTTCAAGCAGTGAATAAGATGGTTCCGGGTTATGAATGACCAGGCGCAAATTTAGAGTTTTTAAAAAAAATTATGCAATAAATTCAAATGCAGTATTTGGTGCACTTTATTGCGCAGTTGGGGTGAAGATTAATTTTGAAAACTGAAAAAATTTAGATTATTAATTACTAAGTAAAATTCAGAATGAGATATTTGATTTAAAAAAAAATTTTGCGCTGAGGAAAAAATTTTAAAACCTCCAAAGACTGAAAAAAATTATTATTTATTTCAGAATTTCGAAGTTTATAAAATTTAGGCAATAAATTTAAAAGAAATATTTGAAAAATACTCTTGCAATATTTCCACACTGAAAAAATTCAGGATCAAGTTACGGTATTAAGTACCGGCACTTTGAATGCATCAATTCGTTGCAATGCAACAACTCGTAAAATTCATTTTACCGTAAAATATCATATCGCAATTCTTACTGTAATATTTCTTTAATTAGAATGCTTCTTAATGATTTTTACGGTAATTGTAACAGCAAAAGTTTTTCAAAACTTCGGTATTTCAGAATTTTTTTCCGTAACTTGTTCTGGTAAAAATGAATTTTACGGTAAAATGTATTGACACACTGTGTGCCAGTATTTTCGAAAAAGTACCATAATTTGATCCGGAATTTTTTTCGATGCAATTGCAGTAGAGTGTGGATTTCCTTTTTATTTTTAAAAGCATTTTTTTTATCATTATTTTAAACAAATTTCCAAAGTTGTTTAAAAGTTCGGTGCCTGCCATTCGAAAAAAAAAAGTTGCTTAAAAAACATTTAAAATGCAAAGGAAATTAAAAAATGAAAGAAAAAGTTGTTTAAAAAACATTTAAAATGCAAAGGAAATTAAGAAATGAAAAAAAAAGTTTTTTAAAAGACATTTAAAATGCAAAGGAAATTAAAAAATGAAAAGAAAAGTTAAAAAACATTTAAAATGCAAAGGAAATTAAAAAATGAAAAAAAAAAGTTGTTTAAAAAACACTTAAAATGCAAAGGAAATTAAAAAATGAAAAAAAAAAGTTTTTTAAAAAGCATTTAAAATGCAAGGGAAATTAAAAAATGAAAAATAAAACTTACGCAATTTGTTTAAAAGCAAACATATTTACATTTCTAACTGTAAGGATGGATTTTCATTCTATTTATTTACTGTGCTCATTTTATATCATGCAGATATACCAATAAATAGTTTAAGGCTACACAGTACCCTAAAATTCGCAAAAATATGCAAAAAAATATTTTTGCATTTTTGGGTGGCTAATGTGGTTGGGAAGCAAGTTGAAAAATTTTGCATCTGAGATCTAATTAGTTTTAGAGATATTAGGATTTTTCCGAGTTGTGTCAGACTCACAATTTGACAAGCGAGGGGGCGTGGTTAGTTTCGTTTTCTTTTAAATCTAATTTTAAAACTTTTTTTTTTAAAAAAAGACTTATTTTATTTCGATGATTATTAATTTTCACTTTCTCCAAAAGTTATCAAATTTCACTTTCACTTCTAGAAGCATTGTTGTTTATTTATGTTCGGTGTTTGATGGATGCGTTCTAAAGTTGTGTTTTTACTAAATTTTTATTTATAAAAAGTCTTTTTTAAGACTAATATTTTTTAGTTTATAAATACATTCGTAACAGAATATTTGTTATACTTGATTGACTGAATATTTATATAATTATGCTAGCTATTTCTTTAATCCTATTGCTTTGTTTGTCTAAACCAATGTTACGTGTATTTTAGCCGATACAGGTTACATATAAATTTTAAATGTGAAAAAATATAATACTATTAATATTCAAGTAAATTAGTGTTTTTGGACCAGCAATAAGTTTGTTTATAATATATTAAGAAAGTAGGACTGTACAAGCATTTTTAGTTTTGGTTTTATGGTTCTCTTTACTTTAAATGTCATTTTCTCAGACTTTCTTTTTTGTTGATGCCACTGTTTTCGATTCCCTAAGGCTTTTTTCCCTTTAAAGATAAAGCCTTGAAATTTTTTGTAGAAACTTTTATGTATATACAGACCAAAAGTTAGTATGGATTTCAGTGTGAGATGTATAAATTTTTTTTAATAAGAATTTGAAGTTGGAGTTTTTAGAATTTTCGGGTTTTCCACGTGTTTAGTAACGATAAAAATAATTAAGATTCAACTAAGTATCAGAGCATCAAATCCATACTAATTTTTGTTCCTAATAATCTAAGATATTTATATTATTTAAAATAACTGAAAAATTTTGAAAATTAAAAAAGTTATAAAAATTTAAAAAAATCTTGAATTTTTTAAAAAAATTTAAATTTTTTAAATTGTGGTTTGTCGATTTCCCTTTTCTTTTTGAAAATCAGTTTAATAATATAATACAAATGAAAATCTATTATTACTTTTAATATTACAGGCCTTAAAAAATTTTTTTAAAAAAGGGTACCGTGTAGCCTTAATAAAGCAAATCAGTTCAATAAGACAACTGTACACTATCACTCTTTTCTAGATTTTTCTCAATCAGGAGTGAGATTGACTACTGAGATTTTTATCACAACTTGCTCTAGATAAATAAATAATCTCAAAGTTTTAAAAAAAAAAAAAAAAAAAAAAATTTACACTCAAATGTCTGTAGATCCGAAATTTAGAGAATCCCATTTCTTCATTCTTGGAAATTCGGCATGGCGGTTGTAACTGAAATTTATATTTCAATTAATTTTTTTTAAAAATACAGTGCATAAAAACTACTGGGTATAACAAATTTAAATAAAATAGATTAATAAGAAAGAAAGCCGTAAAATCGACAAAAATGGGATTTTAACAAAAACACCTGTGCTTGTAAACGATTCCCCTGCGTACCTCTTCAACCACACTCCTGTTTCAAGGTAAATTTTCATGACTGCCTTGACATGCTACTATTTTTCTCACCCCAGATATTGTTGAGATCTAGTTTGGAATTTCATAATTCCTAACCACACTGCAAAAATTTTCGGATCAAATTGCGGTAATAAGTACCGGTATATACTCAGATGCCGATACTTTTTCCATCAAAATTCATTCTCATTGGAGCATGTTACGGAACAAAAAATTCGATATACAGTAATTTTTTCTACAAGAATTACCGTAAAATCACTGAATCACTCAAACTAAAGGATTATAAATGTTTCAATAAAAAGTACGGTATAATATTTTATGATAAGAATAGACTTTATGGTCAAATGGATTTTACGGATGATGCACTCAAAATGCCGATACTTTATGCGTAATTTGCTTCAGAATTTTTTATTGAGTTTACTTGCTTGCACATATATAGTACGTGCATATCTATAGTTTCGCATTACCGTATTATATTCTACACTTAATTACAATTTGCGTAGCCCTGTCTTATAGCGTTATTCATAAATTTTGTTGAACATTTTAAATTTATTTCGAAATTAAAAAGTATTTCTTTATCCGACCAAACACTCCATGGGTTTTTTTTTCCTTCATAAACTCTCCACCTTTAAATGTGTTTATAAAAATTAATTTCCCCGTTTTCTAATCACACTCCAGAACACTCCACATTACCGCAAAAGTTATCCACCTTTCCTCATAAAAACGTAAGCAAAGAAGCTGATAACAGTGATAAATATGTCGCGACAACAAAGGTACCTAGCTACTTCCACGAAGTGATTATAATGTTTATTTTTAGACCACATCTGCTTCTAGAAAAAAAGAAGAAGATCCTTTTAGCAGCCATGGTTTCTGCAGAGCTGATTACACCCACTTCTAGAGCATTAGTCTTTCTCTATTACAATCACCAGACAGTGCCAAAGATGCAACAGTGAGTTATAACCCCTTTCTTTTGACGGATTTGTGCTCTCCTATTCAAAATTGTTGATGCCTTTGTGGTAGATAATAGATTGAATGCTAAAAGCCACAGATTGTGTTTGCAAAATCTTTGTTTTATCGTTTGTGTAGGGCGCAGAGACAAAAGCTTCCTTT
Source organism: Parasteatoda tepidariorum (assembly GCF_982258835.1). NCBI lineage: Eukaryota > Metazoa > Arthropoda > Arachnida > Araneae > Theridiidae > Parasteatoda > Parasteatoda tepidariorum. The sequence continues at coordinate 43,327,972 of NC_141758.1, forward strand.
TTAACGATGCCAAAAAGAGATTTAAGCATGCTCTAAGGTCCATTGGGGCGGTTAAAGTTTAGTGAGATTGCGAAGCATTTAAGCTGTTTATGCTTTTGTGGAAATTATGTGTCTAGGTTTGTGTTGAAAAGGCAGACAGTTTCTATATTCCGATGCTGTCGCGTAGCGGAATGAGCCTTTTCCACTTATAAATCCTTTTATAACAGGATTTCTATTTTATGCTTTATTGTGTTAGGATTCAAACAGTCAAATAACTATAAAGTTAAATGTATCTGCTGAATTAAATATTTATGTTAACTCAGAAGGCTTTAAAAATAAATTTCTTTGATTGTTTTCCGATTGTATTAAAATTGTTATAAAAAACTCAATTGCGATAAGTTTCGCGAGTTTTTATTTTTAAATATATAAATTTTTTATGCATTATATTTTTTAAATTCAAAATTTACGCAACTTATTTTAAATTCAAAAATATATGCTTATAAAATAACAATATAATTTGAATTTTTTTTATGTTTTGTGTAAGGACTGAAATATTTTTTTTCATTAAAAAAAATTGCATATCTAATTAAAAAAAAAAAAAAAAAACATTACAAATTTTTTTTCAATTTTTATTAAACTGAACATGCACAGTACAAAGATAGGCAAGCATCACAAAACCTTCATCGTTTTTAACGAAGTCATTTCCTAGCATAAACTCCGGCAAAAATTTCGTCAATGTGACGAAATAACAATCGTCACTTATTCGAGGAAATGGATTTCCTCTGAATTAAAGAAATATTTCGTCACCTTATTTTCTTTCCGAAAAAAAAAGAAAAAAAACTTGTTGTAACGAATAATCACTTAATCGTGGGCACCATAATGGTGGATCGAAGTCACTCTAACAACACAAGAAGGATAGAGATACACATAAATTCGAACCCGGGATCTTCCTAGTACGAGGCCAACTCCTCGACCCTCACACAGGCTGGTTTGCTTCATCCACTTTATTTTCTATCATTTCGTCATTTTAGTTAAAATTCTCCCACTATGCGCTATGATAAGTTTTGAGTAGCGGAAATATTTTAATCCTAAATTGGAGAGTTCATATTTCGCCACAAATCAAGTGATTTCGTGACGAAAAAATTCTGAAAAATAATGAAATACTCTTTAAGGATTGCTAAATCGTCAAAAGTGAGAATTTTATTTCTAAGAGTGCCCGTTCAAAAAATATTCTACTAAAATCATGCCAAACTTTGAATAGGGGAGAGTGGGGTCAATTGTAACATTTTTTACATAACTATTTTTAACTAGCGAAAAATCCAATATATTATTAGTATTAATTGACAGACGAGTAAAGTAGACTATCCTCTACTAGAAAAAAAAATAAATACCTTATTTTAAATGTTATTATATTAGTTATAACAATTTCTGACAGTCATGCACTTGTTACAATTGTCCCCACTTACGGGGTCAATTGTAACAGTTCATAAATTCAACTAAAACATAGTTAACTATACATATTATCATAGTTGTGATATATTTTTTTATTGATCAAAATAGTAGTGATATTTTAGGAGTAAAAATAATAATGAGCAGAGATCTAAAGGGTTGAACTTTTAACTTTAAGGGGTTAAAAATTTTAATTTGTGCTGTGAAAGATGACTAATAAAATAATGCACATGCAACATAATATAAATGATATAGGAAACTATTGGTGGTTCTTAAAGAGTTAAGTAATGGTTTGTAGACATAAGATTATTTATTTTCAGCTGTTACAATCGTCCCTTTACTTATTGTTACAATCGTCCCCAAGACGCCATTTCAGCTTCATTTGTTAAAAACAATGCTAGTTAATTAACAAAACCGATATTTTTTTTAAAAAATGTTAATTAAGGTGTCCACTTACATACTCGGTTAATAATTTTTATTTGTTTAAACAAAATTACTTTGTTACAATATAATATTCTAATACCAAAAAAAGTACTTACGTAGCGTGAAAATATCTTTTGTGATGTAACTCTTTCAAAAGTACATAAAAATGGCTGCCAGCAGGGGTGTACATGTAGATTTATTAAATACACCTTGTGCGCCACCTAGGAACCAAATCTAGAACCAGACACTCGAAATTTTTGCTCTGTTACAATCGTACCCTGTTACAATTGACCCCACTCTCCCCTACTGTATCTAAAAATGTTGTCTCACCTGTAAAATTTTGAAGTTAAATTACTATGGCAAAAAAATTGCTTGATTTCTAAGGGTGTTGTACAAGATAAACAAATGTGCACATCATTTAAAAAAATTAACAACCTCTAAAGAAATAATCACATTTATTACACTTTTTTTTTCTTCAAAAAAGCTAGGTTAGAATACATAAGAAATAGATAAAAACACAAAATTTATTTTTTCATAAACTTCTAGCACTTTGGATGTCTACTGTCTTAATGAACTCAACTTTATTGTATGTTAATTTGACTTAAACACGGTTTTTATTTTTCTATAGTTAAATGAAGAATTTAATTTGAATGACCTACGTGCACTTGCATTTTTTGGCAACTGTATGTAACGTAATAAAAGTGTCGGAAGACAAGTAGTTAATTTTACTCAATCATTGTAACTGTCATTTGCTTTGTGATTAGATTTAAATTATTTTTTTCTCATAATTATTTATTGTTTTAACCCTTAAATAAACATCAAGACGTGAGAAGCTATTGAATTTAAGATTTATATTTGTAGGCAAGATTAAGTGCCACGTGTGGCTATAAAAATAGTTATCTCTAGTTCTCCTGGCATCAGAACTGTAAGTAAAATTACCTTTTAGAATTGAATCAGAAATGTTTACATTAACAGATAACATTTTAATAATTTATTAAATTTCATGATTATTTTCAAATCCAATTGAAATTTACCGTTTTGCTTCTTTGAAGTTTTATTTACTGATTTAATAATCTATATTAATTATTTACTGATTTAATGATATAGCGCGCGCTAGTTTTTCTTTTTCATTTCGAAGATTAAAATTTTTTTTCGGGGGGGGGGGGTATCAGTTCTAAAGATGCACAAAATTAACAGGAATTAGTTTTTTTTTACACAAATTTATTTTTAGTGTTTGTTTATTAATTAACTAATTTATTGTTTATTTTTTTTAATTTTGTCAATGTCAGGACAAACATGTATTTTGCTGATAAAGGCTTAGAACCAGTCTTGAAAGTAATTTTTCACAGTGGCTAGATATGTCGCTAGTAGCTAAACAAATTTGCAGGCAGCAAATATTCTGGCAAATAAACAGTAACATTATAATAGTATAACACATAAATAGTATTATTACATTTTGCATTGCATATCTAAGTTTTTTTTTTATTTTTATAATTTAAAAAAAGAATCTGGAGTTTCTAATTAGTAATAATTTCCGTTCAAGTTCACGACATTTAATATTTATATAATTAACTTATAGAATAGATATTTATATATATTAATAAAGGTAAATTTACTTTAATACTTTTAAAATTTATTATTTTATTTATATTTTGTCAATGGCAGGAAGCACAAGCGTTGGGTTAATAAAGTTTCACTGTAGTTAGCAAAACAGCCTTTATCAAATTTAGTTATGTGCTAAAATATTCCTATGTAGCAAATATTTCACCAAATACAATTGTAAGAATTTTTTTCTTTACATTTTGCATTATATTTCTGAATTTTACAACAGTTTTCACTTTTTTCATAATTTTCAAAAAAATATTTAGGAGATTCCAATTTTTAGTAGTTTCTATTTAATTTCATGACATTTAATATCAATTACAAATTAATTTTAAAAACTTATGGTATAGATATTTACGTACTAAAAAAGATAAATTTACTTCAATACTTTATTTTTTTAATATTATTTTTTTAGTAGTAGGACATACAAGCGCTTCACTGATAACGTTCCTTTTTTGAGCCAGACTTGAATTTATTTTTCCACTGTGGTTAGAAAAACAGCATAAAGTATATTTATTTATATATTAAAATACTTGCTTGCAGCAAATATTTTGGCAAGTACAATTGCAGGATTTTTTTTATTTTATATTTTGCACTGTATTTAAGATTTTGCGTTTTGCATTACATTTAAGTTCTACGGCAGTTTTCACTATTTTTATAATATTAATTAAATATTTAGAAGATTCTGATTTTCTGAAATTTCACAGCATTTGATATTCATATATAAACAATTTTGAACCTATGGCATAGATATTTATGAATTAAATAAGATAAATTTCCTTTAATGCTTTTTAAATTTGTTATTTTTTCTTCATTATTATCAAGAGCAGAGAAAACAAAAATTTGTTGATAAAATTTATTTTTATGAACCTGGCTTGAAAGCATTTTTCTACAGTGATTAGTGAAACAACAAAGTAAATTTTGTTATTGATTGAAATATTCGTATACAGCAAATATTTTGGCAAATACAATTGTAAGATTTTTTTTGCATTGCATTTCTAAGTTTTACAGTTGTTTATTTGTATAATTCTAATTTTTTTAATTTCCATTTAATTTTAAATATTTAATATTAATGTACAAAATATTTTTAAAAACTTATGGCACAGATATTTACGCACTAAAAAATATAAACTAACTTCAGTACTTTTCAAATAAATATTTTTTTTTACTAGTGGCTGGAGAAAAAAGCGTTACACTGATAAAGTTTTTATTTTTAGCCAGATTTGAAGAAATTTTTTCACAGTGGTTAGAAAAGCACCAGAAAGTAAATTTAGTTAATTATTAAAATATTCGCATGCAGAAAATATATTGGCAAGTACAATTGTAAGATTTTTTTTCACATTTTACATTGTATTTACGGTTTTGCATTACATTTAAGTTTTACTGCAGTTTTCACTATTTTTATGATTTTAAAAAAAATATTTAGAAGATTCTAATTTCAGTAATTTTACAACATTTAGTATGAATATATAGAACATTTCAAACTATTTTGAAAAACTTATGGCACAGATATTTATGTATTAATAAAGATAAATTTAATACCTTTCATGTACCCCTTGAAATAAACAATAGATTCTGAAAGAGACCTTTTAAGTTTAAAAAAAATTTCAACAAAAAATTTTTTTTGTTCAAAAATTAATTTAATAAATACCATTTGATATTGACATTTAAATCACTTAAATAGTTTTTAAAAATATTAAAATGATTGAATTGGCGATATTACATTGATTGGCTCTAAAGTTGAATTTATTTTTAAAAAGAACTATATTATTATTTTGCGCAGTTCATTTTTTTCTTCTAAATTAATCCTTAAACACTTAAGAGATTAAAGAGATTGTAATTTTTTAAAAGAACATTTTTCCTATAATAAAATCGACAGTGTTATTTTTTAATTTTTCTCAAACATCGCTAAAAACAAATAAATCTCATTATTGTGGCAATTCATTATTATTAAACCTCAGGGGATGAAAGATTTTTTGATGGTATATGAAGAGCGAGGAATAATTTTGTATTTATTTTTTAATTTTTAATGTTATTTTGAAGGATTTACCAACATTAATACCTTCAATCTACCTCATTTTTTCAAAACCAAGCCTGACAATTTATAAAATAAATTTCATATTGGTTTATAAAGAGAAATTTGCTAAATTCTGACTTAAAAAGTCGCATGCAACCTTAACTTACAAAAAAAAAAAAAAAAAACTCTTTGAAATGCAAAGTCAAAACGAATGCACAATAATCAATCTGTACTTATAGATTCCATCATTCGTACGTTCATTTCCATCATTAGAAATATACATACATACAGAAGTGATGTAAGCAAGTACAAATAAGCAATAGGTAGCTCTGAAAGTCCAATGTTCATCAGCAGTTTTGCGAAAACAAAAAAGGAATGAAAAACAACGCATTCGTAAAATAGCGAATCAATAGCAAAAAGCAAGAACGTCAATGTATTCTTGCTTTAGTCTCCATGATCCCCAGATCTCACTAATGCTGTTTTGACAGTGTGCTTCCAGTTCCAACGACCATGACTGATTCGAAAGCCCCTATTCCAGCTGTTATCACCAGCATCAAAACATGCTGCACAAAATTGACGATAATTACATGTCAGAGCCGCGATGGCTCAGAGGATAGATCGCTCGCCTTCCAATGTGGTGAACCGGGTTTGAATCCCAGTCGATACGAATTCCGCATCCTCAGTGGTAGACGGATCATGGGTTCCCCTTACCGTTAGGCTAACCGTGGGAGGTTCTCATGGTCTTCCTCTACATCTAACGCAAATGCGACTTATCTCCATCAAAATGTCCCCCACGAAGGCAAATTTCTCCCAATACTCGATCCAGGAGCTCCCTTGTTTTCTGGATTGAGTTCAAAATTACAAGGCTACGGAGCTGAACATTAGTCGTCATAAACCCAAAAATTGGGTCGGCTGTTCAACGACGGTTATAAAATAAAATAATTACGTATCAGACTTTATGCATGTGGTATTAAAGAGAGCGCTCTTTGAATATTTGTGTGAAGTATATTCTTAACTTGCTTGTATTTACTTTTGCATGTATATACAGTTTTAATGAATACACTAACTACATTTCAGTACACTTATGATATTCGGCATTCATTTTGATTTGCCCAATACTGCGGAATTTTGAGAGACGTCATTAATACCTAAAGATTCAAATTTTTTAGTATTTGACGAAATAGAAAAATATTATAATGCGTACTGGGGCAAATATTCTAAATGTATTTTGAACTAGACATTGTTTCCAATCACAATTTATGCTACAAACGAAATTGTTGGAGTTTTATTCATTATTGACCTACGCTATAGAAATTTTCGAATCAAATTCCGATAAAAAATATCAGCACTCTGGGTGCCGGTACTTTTTTACCGTAAAATCCATTTTTACCGGTACATGTTGCGGGAAAAAAATCGCATGTAGCGTAATTTTTTTAAAAATTTGCATGTAATAATGAAAGTAAAATCACTGAATCACTCGAATTAAATTAATATAATCTTAAAAATTACGGTATAATATTTTAAGGCAAAAATAGAGTCCACGATAAAATGGATTTTATGGATGACGCCGATACAATGTACCGATAAGAAGTACTGGCACTACGGGGGTCTGTACTTTATATAGAAAAATTCATTTTTACCGGAGAATATTGCGGTACGAAAAATCTCATATACCATAATTTTTACAGTGATTATTTAAGTGAAATCCTCGAATCACTCTAGTTAAATAAATATTACTGTAAAAACTACGGTAAAATATCTTAAAGTAAAAAAGGATTTTACGGATGATTCTTATGTAGTAAAAGTGGATTTTACGGATGACCTTATCGGCACCCAACGTACCGATACTTTATACCGTAGTTTGATCCGAAATTACTTACAGTGTTCTATTAATTACATCATTTTAAACTTCGTCTCCTAAATAAATTTTTCCAGCTATTATGTCCAAAAAAAATTTACTATAATCTATTATAAAAAATAAATAGATTGCGTTTCATTCTTGTTTTATTAGAAATTCAATCTCCATTACAGTGTTTTGTTTAAATTAAAGAAAAAAACTTGAGTGGAAACAATGTAACATTTGCTTCAAAAGGAGAAAGAACAAAATTTCCGGAATCGATCACGAATCTGAATGTGATCATGTCGAAATTGAAAAAAATATCCGTCTGGCAAATATCCGGAATGTGGGCAGACTTTTAATGCATCGCTAACTATTAGTACTTTTGATCTAGTGCACTGACCTTGATTAACTATTGTTCTAACTAAAGCATATTCCCGAAAACTCGATAATATTCAGAGCAGAACGTTTTGTCATCTAAAACAAAGAGTTTCTTTTTTTATTTTTAGTAGGGTAAATTGAATTTTTAATTAGAATATTTCGTTAGAGTTTATATTTAACAGCCCTTTTTAACAAAATGCGTTCAAGTGAAACATCTACATTTATTGACATTTTTTTATGTACATAATTTACTAAGAAAAAATTAATCACGTATTAAAATGTTAATTATAAAAATTGATTTTATTTAGAACTAAGTGTTGATCTTTGATTCCTTGATATGTGTTTTTTTTTAACTTTTCTTTTAATTTTATTTTTGTTAGAAACTTTACGTTTTATTTATAATCTGCTTTGTTATTTTTGTTTGTGTTTGTTTCGTTTTGTTCTTTGCGTGTATCATTAACATTTAGAGGATCTCGAGAATGAGTGTCATGTTTGAACGCTCGAAATATGACAACTTTTCCCATCTTAACCAATTCTGATGCTAATAAAATTTTTTCATCGACTTAAATACTTGGCCATTCAGTTTTTTGAGATTATTCATTTCAGGTGTCATTGATTCATTGCAAATTTGAAAAAATACATCCAACCTATTATAATTTAGAAGCATTAATCTTTGTACTTGCAGTGTAATTGCATTATCTTATGTAGATAATAATAGAATTCTATTATAAATAATCGAATTACTAAGCTAAAAAAAAGCACATTTTAAAAAAAAATTTGTCCTTGCTTCAGACCTAGACTCCAATATATAAGGAGAAAGTGAAGCTTCCGAAGAGGAACCTCATTCAGAATATAATATGTTTATTTTACATTAAATTATTCAGAATATACTGCAATGAAAATTAATTTATGTAATTTATGAATTATTTTATGTATTTTATGAATTATTATATGTAATTTATGAATTATTTTATGTAATCTATGAATTATTATGTGTAATTTATGTAATTTATGAATTATTTTATGTCATTTATGAATTATTTTACGTAATTTATGAATTATTTTATGTAGTTTAAAAATCAAATTTTTATAATTTGAAACCATTTCCTAGACCAGGAAATACTATGTGTGAGGGTTCAGTTTCTTTGTATTTTCGTATGCTCAGTATGGTAATAATTTATAGTTCACACACAAGCTTAAAAAATTTACGCTTGGCTGCATACTAGAAAATTTTTACGATTTTATTCAGATTTATCATAGCTTGGTCTAGTATTTTAAAGAAATAATTTTACATGCACACGATAACTCCAAGAATTCCTTTGTTTTTGCGAACAAATTTGTTTCAGTTTTTTTTTTTCTGCATTTAAATTAACATTTAGTTCTCGATAAACAAAATGTTTTACAGCTTCTTTAAGAAAAAAAATTATCTATTGTTCGAGTAATTAGTCAATTCCAATCAGCTTTCGCGTAATGGAATATCCTTGTAGATTTTTCTTGCTTAATATAATTAAGTAAATCTTTTATTTTCCTCCTTTTAGTCTTTCCAAGTGGAAGGTTTTGTTACACACCAATGCGTTCATTTTCTCAGCTTCAACGGAAATGTTTATTACCAAACTTATTTATTAAATAATGCATTTAATTTTATCTGTACCAGACATTCCACTATATTAAATGCAAGAAAAATGCAAATTAAATAATGTTTTATCTAATGTTGAGAGTTAAAAGAAACTGTTTTGAGCAAAAAAGGAGCTGTGTGAAGCTTTAGTTTAACATATAAACATGAAAATAAATTTAATTCATCTCAAATATTTATTTTATAGCCGTTGTTAAACAACAGACCCAATTTTGGTTTACAGCTACCACTGTTTAACTCCGTAACCTTGTAGTTTTGAAACTAATCCAGAAGACAAGGAAACTCCTAAATCAAGTATTGGGAGAAATTTGTTTTCGTGGAAGACTGACAATGCGATGGAACTTACCTGCATTTGTGTTACATGGGTAGGAAAACCACGAAAATCTCATACGGTTATCCTGACGGCATGGGGACTCTAAACCGTGATCCATCTATCACTAAGGATATTTTACGTCAGCACTGTGGTTGCTACTAGCCAGGTGCTTAATTCGTATCGACCAGGTTCGAATCCAGGTCACCTCATTGAAAGGCGAGAGCTCCATCCCCTAAGCCACTACCGTTCCATTTCAAATATTAAAAAAATATTGATGATAGTTGTGTTAAATTTTCGAAAATACAAATTTATTTATGTTCATTTATCGTATTGATATTTTAAGACACATATCATAATAATTAAATAAAGATATTAAATATTTTGCCGGGACACTGTAAAAATTCCAGGATATTTTTGTAGTAAATATTATTGTAAAAATAGTTTTCATAGTATGATAAAATTTTAACTGAGAATATTATGTACCCTGAGATTTTTGCACTATTTATAAATAGTCATAGAAATCCTAGTTTATAACAATAAATTACTGATCATTAACTGATCAAGTTTTACACAAAAGGAAAAATTTTAGTTATGAGAGTAGATGGAAACGATTTAATAACAACTGGAAAAAAATATTTTGTTGCATTTATACAAATACTTGATCTTGCCTAATTTGGGTGGAAATTTAATTTCTGGAATTAGCCTTGCTGTTAAAGCTGCAGATTATTTCAAAGGGCATTTTTATTTTTTTTTATCAAAATGTACTAGTTTAAAAACGTTATATATAGCAGAGTTCACGTAAATGCTGTAACTAAGTTCTAAGGGAAATAGGACACATCATAAGTATATAATTTGTACATGCCCTGAAATGTCGCCATACGCCTCTAGGGACACTTTCCCTATTACGATCTGATCCGTACTATAAATGCAGGAAGAAACAGTTCAGAAGCGCCCTTTGTGACATGGTCCCAGGCACGCGTTTCTATACAATTATAAACCTGATAATGTGCCCTGACTCCGCTAGAAGTTTGTCGCAACATTTATGCAACCCCCTGTTACATATAACGTTTTTAAATTTGTACATTTCTTCAAAAAAAAAGACTAAAGAGTCATTTAAAAAAAAACTATAACTTGGAAAGAAACATCAATTTCAGATTTGAAACTAGAGACGCGAGAATATCCTAGATAGGTTTAAAAAAACAGCAGAAAACGAACCAAAAAAATTGTTCCCCAGCGAAACAGATAAACAATATTCCATTATCCCTTTCTAATATTGTTCGATAAGTACGACAAAATAACGTAGGCGGTACATGATAAAAATTTACGATGAAGAGAGAAGTTGTGGACAAATAAACAAGTTTCATCATTATTGGAATAACGAAAAGTAAATAATGATGTTGTGTAACAGAAGATCTCCTTTGTACTAGTATTAACAATTATTTCGTTCGAAATTATAGAAGAGCATCGTAACGATTTAAAATTTTTCAGAAGAAAACAAATAAATGACATGTGTGTTCCTTTATCTGATATAAATGATAATACTTATTTAATTATATCACTTATACTTGCTTAAATTAGAGAAAAATATCACCCTCTTTAGAAAAATCGGAGAATTTTTTCAAATAAGTATTGTTTACTCCACACTTTTGTGCTTTCCGTCATTTTAAAAATGAACCCGCTTTTTTTAGGAAAAAAAAAACTATTGTTACCCAAGCGTTTCGTTATTAAGATTTGTTTTGTAGAAATAAGATAGTTTTGTATACCATAAATTTAATAATAATATACATATTTTTATTTGAATATGAAATCAAAGCACATGGTCTTTATAAAATTAAAACGGTAGATAACAGAAGAAAATATCCACTTGTTAGGAACAAATGCATTCCTGGACGAGACAGTTGGAATAAGTTTATATAAGTTTGTTATCATTACGAATAAAATTATTTTCATCGATAAACATTTGGTCCAAAATATTTCAAGCAAAGACGCATATTCAAACAGGACGCATATTTGAGATGCATATTACATTATTTAATATACTTTTTTGCAAACATATTCTGTATTATATCATTATATAAAACACTCATGCGTCATATATGTGTAGCATCTATGTGCCACGTGCAGGAATCACCCATTAAAAATACTGCTTCTTTATGTTTGCACTTTATGTTTCTGGGCATTATTAGGTTAGTTCGGACACTATGCATTTTGTGGTTGAATTTATTCTCAAAGTTAATTACTTCAAAATTAACCATGGTAATACAGGTCATCTTCCTGTTCCCTTGGCTTCTGGACTGGGTTAAAATAGTACAAGGCATGGCCCAAGAGTTAGAGAATCTTTGACGTCAATTTCATGCTCAAGTTAGGATAAAATGTACCGGCACTCAGGATGCCGGTTCTTTTAACTGTAATATCCATTTTTATCGGAACATGTTACAAAATCTGATATATCGTAATTTTTAAGGCAATAATTACCATGAAATCACTGAATAACCCTAATTTGGATAAGAACTACTAAGTAGAACCCCATAAGAACTACTAAGTAGTACTAAGTAGAACCCCGAACCACACCAGGGGGGTATACGGAGATTAAACGCAAATTATTACATTAAATATTTAAACTAAAAATGCAATAAAATTTTTTCAAATGACAGTGGTGGTAATCAGTTAAAAGTGAAGATTAAAAATCAATAGAAGCTAAAAGCGCTGGTGAAAATGTAAAGAAATAAAATGATAATGCTAAAGAAATTAATGACGAAAGAACTCTAATTTAATAAATATTACAGTGAAAATTACTTTATAATATTTTACAGTAAAAATAGGTTTTGTGGATGACGCACTCTTGTGACGGTACATTATACCGTAATTTGATCTGAAATTTTTTTACAGAGCGGGCTAATCATGGTTTTTCTCTGCCTGTAATGCAATGTTCCACATAATGGGTTAGTTCCATCAAAAATTCTAGGTTGACCCTACGCTTGACCAGAAGTTCTCTTGTCCTTTGGTTTGAGTTCAAAATTTCAAGGCTAATGAGTCGAACATTGATAGTCGCAAACCAAAAAATGGATCAGTAGTTCAACGTGAGTTATAAATTCAAATAAAATACTTCAAAATAAGCATTTATTTCCCGTTTTCGAGATTTAGAAACGATATCTTAAGCTAAAGCAGACTAAATTCAAAACAAAAATATTTTATTTGAAACTTTAAAATCATTAGAAAATGACATTTTCTTAAACTTCAAAGTTCCCCCTAATATCCCCAACTGTATCACAAACATTGATCCTAAATGATGAAATTTAATGTAATTCCAGCCATTATAACTACATGTATAAGCTCGAAAAGTTTATTTACTTCCAAGTACGATAAATTTTAAAACGACTGTACTCCACTTCCTAAACGGATATAATATGCATTTCAAATTCCCCCATCTTAAAGATCGAACGATTTACACTCCAGCCCAGAGGGGTTGATGCTAATAATCATCAAATTCCAGTAATCTTTTCCACCTTAAAAGTTTCGGGCATGAAACAGTTCAGTTTAGAAAATCACCGCTTTCTACATATATGGAAGTCGTCCCCCACGCTTACCAAAGTGCATCCTTTTACTTTAAGAACTCACTTTGGGAATTTGAAGGGGATGGTGGGGAGCTGAATTTCCTGTACGGGAAGCAATCACTTTTTCGCGGTTAATTTCAAATTTTAGGATTGGGGGAGGAGAGGAAGAAATCCATAGAAGCCAACTTCCATCACCTTTTGGATGCCTCATTTCCGATCTTGGTGGGGAAAGTGTTATATTCTTCAATCCAAGATGGCTCAGTGGGGACCGCTCTGAGAGTTCTATATTCCATTCGGAAGAATTGAGGGACGGAGTTTAACGATGCTTTGCTTCTGAACTGTGGTCGTTCAGAACGTTTTAACTCATGTCAATCCTGGTATGAACGATTATCTTGCAGGTCTGTGGCTCTGCTGATAAAAGTATTCAAGTCGTATTCACCAGAAAATAAGACTGAAGCTGGTGTACTTAGATCGGTATCTTCTGCTTTGAAGGAGAATTTTTTTTTTTTTTTTTTTTTTTTTTTTTGGCGTGAAAAAATGTACCAGATTAAAGGGCCCTGATCATAATTTCCGTATTTGTGCATTTTATCTTGGCATCGGGTGAATTTAGCTAGATATATAAAAAGTCTAATTTTGAAATGGCTTGAAATATGTGCAAATGTGGGAAGTGGAAATTTTAATACATTTTACTTCTGAATATTTTTTTATTGAATTTATGTTCATTTTAGTTATTTGAAACAAAGAATGTTTCAACTAAATCATAAAAAATTTATATAATTATAATTTTTTTTTAATAAAACATGTATGGTCATTTGATACTAATTGACAAAATCTCTAAACGTTTGCGGTTTTCTTAACTGTTAATTCAGGAACAAAATTTTAAAAAAAAACTCTGTAATCGTCATTTTACTTAATAGAATTTTGTATTTCATATAAATTTTAACTAAATGAATTAATTCGGACTAAACCCTACCTAACACTAATATGGAACTTCATAATTTTAATTGTTTTGAAACACCAAAAATGCATGTTTTAAACAAATTTGGAATTTAATTTTCAAGCAGCATTTTTTTTTTCATCTGTCATTTCACTTTAATTTTGAAAACGTTCCGTGCGCTTACCAGATTGCTTTTGAAATCTCCCTATGAATAATACACTCCTTAATTTATGAAATAGAAATATAGAAAATTGAACAAACACGACTATTTCGAGCTATCAAATTGTATGAAAAGATTAATATTTCTATTGATAGGAATATTGTTGCAAAAATTACCCATTTCAACAGATTTTTATACCTTTTAGAATGGATTTATAAAAGAACTCAATTTGAATCACGGATCATACGAAGCAAAATTTCAAACTACAAATTTAATTTTCAATCAATTTTTTATGAGCTAAAATAAAAATGCTGCAATACTTGCTATTTATTTGACCATTTATTTTTTGTTAAAAAAAGTAATGTCATAAATTAGTAAATTTATTAATTAAATGGGCTAAATAGCCAGTATGGTTAATACAGATACGACAGAAATAGATATCTTGCACATATTAGTGTAAAAAATGGACAATTAAGATAGTAAAAGCATTAAGATTGACAATTAAAGCTCCAAGTTACCAAACATACATTTTTGATTAATATTGTACAGAAAAAAAATCAGCTGTCAGTGTAGGGCAATAGAAGACGATTGGAGTTGCTGACATAATGTTCTTCTCATGGGAAACTTTATTAAACTTTATATGATTCCTACCATTCAATAAGTTTGAATCAGTAAGTTGTTATTTCTTTTACTCCATTGTTCATTGTTCGGATTTCTTTTTTTTTTTCACAATTGGGGCAAATAACTAGGATAGAGTATTTTATCCTGGAGAATTGGTAATTTCTAAGAAGATAATGGTAATATTAGAATTATTTTTATTTCTAATGAATACCTAGACTGCAAAAAAGAAATTGTGGATGTGGTGTACACCGAAAATGATGTCAACTTCTTTATACCAAACATGATGCACAAAAACATCTGCAGATAATGGTGTTATCAAAGATGGGTGATAAAACTACATCCGGCTGATCAGTGTTTGATCTGATTAGATCTGATCTGACAAAATCTGATTAGAATTAAATGTTATGAGATTTAGTACAATTAGCAGATATTTAAAAAGGGTAAAATATAATTATCTTTATTACGCAACAAAAATTATGCATGCATTTTGTAGGAGTGAACATTTGTTTCTGTAGCTTGCGGAACAACAACAAACTTACGCTATTTCAGACTCAATTCTAAATAATATATTGACGATATTTAAAGTATATGAATGCTTGTTGTTATTGACGTATGCCTGTTAAGGCAGAGGGGTACGATTGTAAGTGCTTTCCAGTGGCGCCATCTATGGCCTTTTTTTCTATTAAACTTTTTCAAAACTTTTTCAAGATTATACAGTGTATGTATAATTTTGAAAAAGTTTAATATCAATAGCTACAAACAAATATGTTCTAATCTGTTGCGAACTTTTAAATTCAGCAAATGTTATATTTCAAAATTATATTTTAGCTTAATTCATAATTACGATATGTTTATTATCTATTTTAATTTCAATAATACGAACTTAGTGGATGTACATATTTACAATTTATATCCTTAATGCGAGTATTTTGATCTAAAGATCTGATTTTTTTGAACTATGATTCAATCTTCATGGTTCATGGGATGACCTCAAATACTAATTAGCTAGTGCAGACAGTATTTTAAGAAACGAAATCAGTCACAAAAACGTACAAAAGTACGTTTTTGCGTTTGAATAAACCTATTTTGATACTTTTGCCTTTGAATAAACTTTTTTTGACACTTTTATGTTTAAATAAGCATACCTTTTTTCCTGTGGATAGTAATTTTTGACTCCTTAAATAGAGGGAGTAGTAGCTCATTTATTTTAATAAGAAATTTAAATAAATTATTTGAATTTTTTAAAATTCAAATTTGCTCAAATTTAGTATTTTGACATTTAAAAACACGCAATTTAAAATGATAAAAAAACATTGTATACTTTGAAATTCTCTTTTTCCTCCCAAATAAAACAAACAATTAAAAATAACCTTAAGAAATTATATTTTGCTTTAACTTATTTTTGCATAAATGAGTTTTATAATTGTGTTAAAAGAATTTTGATTCTCTAAAATAGCTCGAAAGATTTGATAATATACGTAAAAAGGGAAATAAACGTTAAAATCTTAAACTTTCAAAACCTCCTCTGACTACACTATCGCAACCATATTTTTTATACTGCAGTAAGGCCTTCACATTTGGCTTAAATGTGGTGACTGCGTTTGTGTAATATAGCCTATAACATCCATTTCAAAGCTTGAATAAAAGTGACCTTGTTGGCATTAGCATTCGATTTAAAGACACCAAAAAGTTAAATTATGCAAATTAAGTGATTAAATCTAGTTACGCGAACGGGAATAACTTGGAAAATGAACCATTTGAAATAAAAGACCATTGATACTTATAACCAAACTCTGAGACAAGGAAAAATAAATAAATGAATAAAAAATAAAATAAAATTTCAAGTTTGTGCACTATAGATAATACCACCACGCATATTGCTTCATATTAAATTTCTTCAGTATGTTCCTCCATTCATAGTGCCACCAAGTATGTTTCTCTTATTGTTATTTTGCCACTGTTGTCACTATCCACATAATTTTGCTTCGTGCATCACTCCATATATAATCTCATAACATGCTTTGAGTCATATATTATATTACAAAGCGTATTGCTTTACTCAAAATTTCACAAGTATGCGTCTCCACACATATTACCCACACATGTGTTACCCCATACACTATTTAACTATGTTTCTTGTTCCAAATATAATTTAACCACTTGTGTTGCTATCCACAGAATTAATATACAAGCCTTGTTCTACACTTAATTTTGAAACTTGTGTTGCTCCATAATTGATTGCACCACTTTATTGCTCCCTACATAACTCTATTATTATTGCTCCATACTTAAATTCATCACGTGTGATGCTCCTTTCATAATTTTAACATGCCTGATGTACCACACATAATTTTACCTCAGGTTGATCCGACTTTAATCATATTTAAGGCTTCATACATAATTTCCGCACGCATGTTGCTTCGCCACTTAGAGTAAAGAAACTGTATCTAACTTTTGCCTTTTGATTAGTCAACCAATAAAAACATATAAGGTAAATTCTTTTATCAAATCAAGGTAAAAAGTACTAGCACCCTTGTTGCAGGGTCCATAAAATCCATTTTACCGTAAAATCAATTTTACCATAAAGTCCTTTTTTTTACTGTAAAATATTATATCGTAATTTTGACAGATGGCGCATGGATTTACAGAAATTTTTCTTTAATTAAAGAAATTCAATGATTTTATAGTAAATATTACTGCAGAAATTACGATATATCAGATTTTTGATCTTTAAAATCTATAACATATTCCGATAAAAATGGGTTTTTACCGTGTTTTTTACAGTGTTCATTATACTTACGGCGACGTTTGGAAGCAAGACAGTAAAAATTTATATAAAATCAGCATATAAATTAAATAGTCAGTACTTATATCTTTCGAATTATTATTTTTCGAAAAACGACCTAAAAATTTCGAATCCGTTAGCAACAGCACACCCCTAACTAAATCTGATGATCATGAAACCAAATAAACTGCAAAGAATGGGACAAAAAGATCGACAACTGCTCTGCGGGAAGCACACCTCTTACTACCAACAATGAAATAAGATATCCATTTTATGCCCCGGTCAGCTTTTGGTCGAGGGCATTTTTTACCCGGGCACACTTTACAATTCCGCCTCCCAGTCTCAAAAATCTAATCTTCGTTTCGACTACTGGAGGTAAAAACGTTCGGCAAAAATGATGTTTTGGAAAGTTGAAGTCGTTTATATGGATTTTGTAAATTTTATTTTCTAGCCCACTTCCTTTTTTCTGCTTATCCTCGTATCTGGCTTCAATTCTGGGTGCGAAGCTAAAATTGAAATATAGTGTTTGATTCGCCCACAAGAAATTTTAAATTCAAAATCTGAAGATTTTGTTCAAAATTTATGGCGTGTATATACATATAAGCATTTACAGTTGAACGTTTGAATCTGAAATCATGAAATATAAGTGTTCTAAAATATAGCATTATGTCAACAGAAAATTTTAAGTTTGAAGGAAAAAACTAATTTTAAAATAGCTACACAGAGAAAAGAAGTATGGTTAAAATAGCCAGAATATGATAGAATTTTCCTTGTTTGTGGCACTATGGGGACACCAAATAGCTCGCTGATTTTTACCGAAGCGCTTTGGTAATGATTTAAGTAAAATCAACAATAAAATATGGATTTATAATATATGAAAAAACTAGTAAAATTTGATAATTTAGAGAATGAAATCCATTTATTCGAACAAATTTACTAGGTTTTTAACTAAATATGTACAATAATTTAGAAAATTAGAATTTCCCATAGACTGTAACCATATGAACAGAAAAATTACTGATGAATACTTAGATGAATAGTTTAAATACCGTTTCTATTGATTTTCATTACCAGACTTGTGTTTTTTAATGTAAATGTCATTACCATACAGTACTGCAATATTATCAGATTTTTTTTCTCCGTGTATATGTGCTTACTGTCATAAATATTCAATATTTGTATATCTTTTACATGCTTACTGCCAATTTTTGAGAAATGCACCTACTGGGAAGTTTTTTGACTTCCTGAATGTTTGCGAGTTAAAATTAGTAAATTCTTGTAAATAGTATATGAGAAATTACTAAAATTCCTTTGAAAAACCGATACAAATATTTAATGTTAACTGAGACAAAATTTATTTGAGTCTACTCTCTATTTACTAACATTTTCTGACAAAAACGTCTAAATACAAAGTTTTTATGATATTTTATAAAATTCCCTTAAATAAAATTTTTAAAATAATTCAATAAATGTCCTATTATGACATTATAAAATTTTGTTTTCGTAATTCACTAACAATAGGATAGCATAATGCACAGTTTTGAATCTGAAAAATGCGTTTATTCTTTTAATATTTTAAGCTATTTTATCATTAAAAAAATACAAAGTTTCTTGCATAATATTAAATTTGATTTCAAAATAAAGGGTGTGAAAGATTTATTATGCGTAAAAATAATTAAACTATTATGTAATTTTATCCATCCAAACTTCCACTATCATATTTTATACAACAATTAACGAAAATTCCAAAGCTCTGTATTAATTTTTGAAATTGTTATAACTAAGGCCCGGATTTTGATGACATTTGCATTTTTTTGCATTTTTTGCATTTTTGAACATTTTTTGTCTTTTAGAGCATTTTTTTTTAGATTTATAGGGCATTTTTCTTTAAATTTTGGGGCGTATTTTGCATTTTAATGCATTTTTTAAAGTTTTTTGTTAATTTTTTCCAATTTTTACTGTTTTTTATCAATTTTCATTATTACACTGGCTTCCAAACAATGAAGAAAATCTATGGAATATTAACAGGTGAAGCAAAATCTTTTCAAATTGAAGAAGAATTGTAAGTAAGTGAGACCGTCTTTTTCAAGTACGCACCTATAACATCAGTCGACGTTGAAAGAAGCTTCTGCAGGAATGAAAATTTACTTTCAGACAAGAGACGCTCGTTTACATTTCAAATTATCAAAAAAGATTTAATAATCCAATGTAATTCTGATATTTAGTAATATTATGAGATGGAGGTTGTTATATCCATTAAAGTTTCTATACAAAATAAAAATATTTTGGTGTCAATATATTTTCCTTTTTTTTGTTATTTTAGGATATAAAACATATTTTTTAAACCTTAATGAACGTAGAACAAGTATTGCATTGCTTTATATTTTTTAAATGACTCATAATAATTTTAAAGACCAAAATATTTTTTTAATACAATATTTTTGCATTATTTAAGGCTTTTTTTGCGCAATTTTTGCATTTTTAAGGGCATTTTTGGCCCTTTTTAAGGGCATTTTTTAAGGGCATTAGTTGAGATTTTTTAGGTCATCAAAATCCGGGCTCTAGTTATAACATTTTAAATGCAAGTATATGAAAATTAAATGCATAGCGATGTGATTTAAATAACAGTTTAGAAGACATATCGGTTTATAAGTTTTTCTGACAATTGTTGCTAGCGCATTTATTCCATTATCATCTAAAAATAAACCGTGCTTTGTACTTATATCTCAGAATTAGTACATTGAGAGTTTTATTTAAATATACCCATCCCTGTTTTAGTATTTGCGAGTCAAAGAGAAAACAAACGCTATTATACTGTAGAAAATTCCAAATCAAATAACGGTATAAAATACCCGCACTTAAACTAAGGAAAAATCCTTTTTTTTTTTCTTAAAATATGTATTATACCGTGATTTTTACAGAATTATTTATTTAATTAGAGTGATTCAGTAAATTTACGATATTACTGTAAAAATTGGGGTACATCAAATTCTGTCACATGTTCCGGTAAAAATGGATTTCATTGTAAAAGGTACCTAAGTGCCGGTACTTTTGACCGTAAATTTGCCCCGAAACTTTTTACCCAATAAAATAAACATTTTAAGATTTTGTAGATATATTTAAACTTGATCAAATTCGTAAACATATAATAAAAAATTTATCATTTAATTGGAAATGAAGTACTGTGAAGCATTAAAACCTTTAAAAAAAGACTATAGTTACTCAGAATACTGATGGTACTAAATACTATTTTAAGATCCAAAATCGTACTGTCACAGAATTGAACAAGAATTTTTTTTTCTCCACGGATGGGGAAACTTGACCCTTGAAATATTATGACTCTTGAAAATAGGGTACCAATAATTTACGCAAGAAGGCTGTCTGAAACATGAATCTATTAGAGTTAACTTTTGCCATCTCAAAGAAGTAGTACTTATAAAGTTTTGTTTTATTTCCACTGATTTCCTTCAAATTTTGCGATGTTTCAAATATTAAAAACTACGTTGATTTAAATGGTGTGAAAACTTTATAACCGCTTGCAAAATTGTTTCGATACGCTTTATTAACGCGTGAGATAATAAGACATACTCAATAAGTGAAATTAATATTAAGAGTTCTACATTTTTAACCTGTGTCCTGACTAAACTATAGGGCCATATTATCCCCCCCCCCTTATACCGTAAAAACTATGTTTGTGAAAAAAATATATAATTTTGCGCTTGGTTTCTTAACTTAAAATATCACGTTCACTGCAGGTTGTGTACTGGAACATAAAAATCCGATCAATAATTCAAAAATTGATCATGATGTTTACTTTTTTGTTCACTGTGTATTGATTAATCTCTAACTTTCAAAGTTTTCTATCTCATATTTCTCTTTTTATTACTTTTAAAAAAAGCATCCGCACCATTTTTTAAATTAAACAAATTCAAGTATCAAACTGTGTGGTTAGCAACATTTAGCATTTGTTTTTAAAAAGAATTGCTATTTAAAAGAATTGTTATTAAAATTAATTAAAATTGACAAATGTAAGAAAAATAGTCGTTAAAAAAACATTCAAAAGTTCTAAATCTCTTAACCTTTTGGGACAAATGAGACACCGGTGTCCCTTTTTTATGTATTTTTGCAGCTCTTATTACAAGCTAATTACAGGCGTTTTTAAATTATAAGAAAGAGTCTAATAGTTAGTAAGAAATATCTGTCAGTTTAACGGAATTATATTTGTTCTAAAACATAAAGTAAAAAAAAATAGTTAGAAATCTTTTTTTGCATCCAGATTTAAAATTTTAACAATAATTAATTTTTTTAAATTGATGATATTTCAGTGATGAATAACTGCTTCTCTTTGATCGAAATACCTGCCAATATGTGCAAAAATCTGTTTATTAAAAGTTCTTCGTCAAAAGCTTAAAGTTCCTTAACGAAGAAAAAATAAATAAATATTCTTTTGCTCCATAAATTAGATAAAAGCATAATTTTTTCACCATTTCATAGAAAACTAATTACTTAATATTATAAAAAAACATATTAGTAAAAAATATCAACACTTTAAAAATGTATTTTATGTACCACCATAATATCGATATAAAA
The DNA here is from genome assembly GCF_982258835.1 of Parasteatoda tepidariorum. NCBI lineage: Eukaryota > Metazoa > Arthropoda > Arachnida > Araneae > Theridiidae > Parasteatoda > Parasteatoda tepidariorum. The sequence goes on from NC_141758.1 coordinate 43,350,253, forward strand.
TAACTGTATATAAATTTTAAAAAAAATTCTTATGCATTGCATTGATTTGCAAATAAATCTCATCACTCCATCACTACCAATATACATTAAAAATTCTCTACAGACATTACAAGTCGAAGCTTTGGGCAATAAGTACCATTAATGATGTTACTCAACAAATAACCCAAGTATTACAATGTATAACGTTTGATGCTCAATTTATTTAGAAATGGGTAGTTCCTGATTTTGGGAAAAGGTGCTCCCGTATTCATTCCTGGAGGGCATTTGCAACCCTCATATATATAGAGCTCTAATCCCCATTTCAAATGCAAAATATTCGCACATTTTCTCCTCGCGCGGATGGCGGAAATCTCTGCATACTAAGAGGACTGCATTTAAACCGCCCTCAAACAACCACCACTGAAAGTTTTGCAATCCAGAAAGATTATGCATCCTCTGTTACAAATGATATTGCATTATTTAACGAGCTTTATTTCAGAAACTGTTTCACATAAAGAATATATTCAAATATATAACTACTTTTTAAAATTGTACCAAGCTATTTTTAGAGTCGTACGATTTGATGCATTTAAATAAAAGAAAAAAAAGGAATTTTATAACATTAAATATTAAAATTAAGATTTTGTCGGGCCATAATAAATTAAATTCAACTTCTTAATGGAAAAATTTTTCATTTCAATTTTTGCTTTTACTAATCTTGCTATAATTTTGAAGACATCTACTCTACTCCTCTTTTGGTCTTCGATTCCATTCAAGTCAACGGGTTCATAGATCTGATATGACTTGGTCAGGCCAGATGAGGATAAACAACAACAACAGCAACTAATTTAATCGCCAAAACGGACACTCTATCTAATTTTAAGCGCCCACCGAGGACCGATCATAAGGACATGATTCCCAGCCGAACACAGAAGTCAAGCATCACTGGCTGCGGTCAGTAGGTGGGTAGGTGACCACATTGATCAGCTTGCGTAGGTACCGAAGGTGTGTGGAATGGGTCCTCGTACCGTAAAGTACTAGATTTCGCACGCAGGTCATCAAGCTACTAAAGCGGAGGGTTCATTTGTCCAGGCCCATCTCCTCTACAAGAGATCAAAAATACGATAACATGCCTTTGGATCATCCTCAAGGTTATTTCCCAATCCGCCACCAATAGCCCTTTGGGCAGCTCTAGCGCGTGACGTAAATAAAGTATCTACGTATCTAATTTTACATTCGCTGTCCGATTTTAAACTCCCAGGCACCAGTTGCTTTAGTAAAATGCTGAAATAAATATTGTTTTTAAGGTAATGTTTTCGTTACAATATCACTAGTTATGTGCGTTTACATATTCTCTTTTGTCAAAATGTTGCGAAGTTAAAACAGTTTACGTCAATAGAGTATAAAACGTATCCACAATGCACATTGCCAATATTAAAACTAAAAAGAAAATATTTTGCAGTATTATGTCAATTCAATTTATTGATTTATTTCGCATAGCCCTCATTAATAATTAAGCATTAACGCAAACAGCAATTAACACATTCACCCCTGAATCTCATTCACGCCTATTTTTGAGTACTTGAAACAGGTAAACTTTTATTTTCCATCTGCATATTTTTGAAACCAATGATAGTTCTTTTTCTAAACCAAATATTATCCTACAGCTTCAGTGCCTAGGGATTATTTAATCAACAACTAACTTTACTAAACACGGGAAATTTAATGTTAAATTCCCTAACTCAATATTAAATACTTGCATCTCGTTGCTCCATCTCTCTGCACTCATTTAAATTGCTGGTCCGAAACCAATTCCGGAGCATGCTCTCAGAGAATTTCCGTACAAGCAATATACACAAAACCTGGTTCAACCATATTTTAACTATCCCAAATCAGCCCAGGTTTACGGCAGTCGCTCTCTTTAGACTTGTAACGGGCTATGACTGTCTGGCCAAACACCTTTTTAGCATAAACATTTTTGACTCTCCTAAATGCAAGCTCTGTCGCCTTGGGGAGGACATGGACTTGCCCCATATTTCCGTCTGTCCTGCGCTCATCTCCACTACTGTGTGTGGACGCTACTGGGAAGCTAGGGCCCGTATGGGCTAAGCATGTCACTATGCATTCAATTCTATTTATCTCTTTTTGCCTTGTTTTTCTTGTTATTTTATCCTTTTTGTTCTTTTAAATTGGCCTGCCATTGGAGAAAAAAAATTTTAAAAAAATATTAAATACTTTTAATTTTTAAATTCATTTCATTCTTGTTTAAATTATGTCTCTGTAACTAAAGGTACAGTTATGAGTTCTTGGATCCCTGTGTTCCTTTTCAAAGGGATTCAGTTGCTTACGATGTCATTTTATAACTGACACGCAGCCAGATGTTTGTAGATAAGTAATGAAATCCGAAACTTCTTTTAATTTTGCACACCAGCGTAGATCTAAACAAAGAAACCAATTTATCATTTTCATGAAACATATATTAAAAATATCTTTGTTTCATCAATGCGAGAGCAGTTAAAAATTACCATATTTTTTGGACCACTTAATTTTACTCTTCGCATATTTTTCCATATCTCGAGAACTTTTAAAACGAATAAAAAAAAAGTTACCCGCAATTATGGAGTTCATTTGTCCAAAGATAACTTGTACCTGGAAAAAATAAGTCTTAATGATTTAATATTGTATTTTTTATTCTTTTATTTAATAATAGTAAATAAACTTGAATTGTAAAATATACTAATTTTTGCATTGCTTTAAAGTACTTAACTATAAGTTAAAAAAATTCCAAAATTTGAACATAATCGATCGAATTATGATCTAAATATTTATGTTTATAATGTCGCTTATTTAATATTTAGTATCTTGAGATATTCAAACTAAGAAAAAAATTTTAGTAAAAACATCGTCAACTCCAATTCTTATCGAATAACTATCAAAAATCACATATATGCTTTTCTAAGTATTAAATTTTTACTTATTTTTAAAAAAAATTTCACTTTTAATTTAAAATATAGTAAGCTGATTAATCATCTAAATGTCAGAAAAACATTGACTATGCCTAAAAGGAATATTATACAATAAATAAATACAATAAATACCATACGTTTTTTCTTAATGAAACCAAATTAGGGAGAAATACAAAAATGAAATTTAAATGAATCAATAGGTTTCATTGCTTAACTCTAAGGAATCATAATAAAATTAACAATATTTTACAGTTAATTTCAACTAACTCTTTACTACTTGATAATCCTTACTTTGGTAAGAATTCCTGCCCTTTTTGGTGTTTCTATGGAGCCAAAATCACTGTAGAATTTATCACATTTTGGTAGTTTTGACCATATTTCTTTTATCAGTTTAAGAATATAATTTACATTTTCCCTATTGTTTAAAAAATGATAAGTTTGCTAAAGAAAATTCTTCTTATAATTAAATAATTTATTTTTGGATCATGCAAACCGTAATAAACTAAATTCAACTTCTCTAGGAAAAAAATATGCTTTATTTGAATAATAGTTTTTGCCAAATCCAATAACTCATAAAATTTATAAAAATAATGCGCAATATATATTCAATATTTCATCTTAAAGAAAAATTTATTTGTCAAATATATAGAAATTCAAAGTATTGAATTCTATGAGCTTAAAATTTTATTTAGTAGCGAATAATTTCAACTTTAATTAATCTACAAACATTGTCAGTCGTAACAATCCATACGAAATTCTCATTCAGCAATTATTCTCCAATTTGAAATCAGATTCGAAATCTATACAATTTCTAAAAGATTTAAAATTGAATTCATTATTTTGAAACATATCTCCGAAGGATTTAAAAGGAATTATCTCCCTTAAGTTAAAATTTACTTAGCCATGCATGTAGACTAACGCCAGAAAGACGTAGGCCTTGTCTGAAAAGGAAGAGATACGTATATTTCAAAATATCCCTTCTTGGAAGATGGGGACTTATCGCCTAATTCTAATTGTTGTCCAATTAATTGCGAGATCTGAGAGACGACCGCCTAGTTATCTATACGCATTTCTCTAGCCTTGTACCAACTGTGAGATTTTCTAACATTACCGGAAGGCATTTATTGGATGCAGTATGTGCAGAGACTGAAATGCTTCGACATTGTTGACCACTTCAGTATTTGCTGTATTTCAAATACATTCTGTACGCCAGAGTTGGCCGTCGATTACAGTAATCGATTACAACTGTAATTGATTACAGATAATTACTGCTATGTAATCAATTACTTGTAATCCCGATTGCATGTAATCATGATTACAAGTAATCAGAATTTTTGATTGCATCAGAGTAGAGAAAAAATGTAATCGATTACATTTTTCACTTACAGTAATCAATTACTTGTAATCATGATTACAAATTTTGATTACAACTGTAATCATGATTATAATACTCAACTACATTAATCAATTACTTGTAATCATGATTACAGCTGTAATCAAAATTTTTGAATTTTGTAATCACGATTACAAGTAATTGATTACTGTAATCGACAATTGTAATCATGATTACAGCTGTAATCAAAGTCGTAATGACGATTACAAGTAATTGATTACTGTAATTGTTTGTTGTAATCACGATTACAGTTGTAATCAAAATTAAGATATCTTGTAATCATGATTCCAAGTAATTGATTACTGTAATCAAAAAATGTAATCGATTACATTTTTGTCCAACTCTAGTGTACGCTGCACTTCAATGTATGCTGCCCTCAAATATATTAATACAAAAGCAATATTAAATTTAGTTTACTTAAAATTAAAAATTCTATCATTCAAAAAGTATAAACCTAAGATATTAAAAGCAATATGACCGTTAATATACACGGAGAAAATACTTCTGATAAAATAATCCAATTGTATATGTTTCTAGATATTTCTAGTAAAAAAAGCGCATTTTTGGTAAATAAAGCCATATATGTATAAAGAATATATGTAAAACCATTCATTTGGAAATTTTTCTGTTTATATAATAAGTATTTACTAAAAATTTTCGTTTACAAAGTTATAGTTCCCACGTTTAATAAATAATACAAAACTGAAAAGCGAATTTAACTGAATAAATGATTTTTATGCCATGCCCTCGGTATCATGATAAAATTATCAGAACTTACCAAGTTTACCAAATTTTATTACTCATTATAAAAAAAGTTTTTTTTAATGTTAATTTTACCGAAATCATTACCAAAGACCTTCGGTAAAATTTAACGAGCTTTTTGGTGTCTCCGTAGAGAGAGGCAGAATCATGGTAAATTTTACCACATCCTGGTAGTTTCGGCCACATTTTTCCTAGAGTACAAAAGGCGGATTACGGATTTGTGCCATTGTCAACATTATTAACCACTGCTATGAGTGCAATAGTTGAAAATTTGAAAATGTATCCAAATTCAAAATATGGCACCCAGACAAAAATGATGGAATTTTAAGGTTTTGGTAATGCTTTATTTAGAGTTTATATAGTAAAGAGGAAATTATTAAAAGTATAAACTTTTAAAACTGGTTTTAAATTTCAACAACACTTAATACAGAAACATCTTAAGATTTCAATAATACATTTTTTTAACGACAAACATGTTAAATCAGAATTTGATTCCCACTTAATTCAAGCGTAGCATTTACAACATTAAGTTGCCCTATTTTATTACCTAATTTCATTAAAATGTAACAAAATGAATGAGGTTGATTGAATGATTGAATATGAATGATTGAAGGACTTTTTGTTGAGATGTGGATCCCAGATTTACACTGAGAAAAACGTGTGGTCAAAAATATCAGAACATGGTAAACGTTACCTTGTGTCTGGTTCTAAGAGAAAAGCTCGAAGCTTCCCAAAAGCTCGGTAATTTTAATTGAAGCAACTTTTTTTTATATTGATTCTGGAAAAATGAACAGCAAAATATGGTTTTATAATATGTGATAAAATTTGATAAATGTAATGAAATTTTTTAAATTTATCATGATGCCTTAGAACATGGCGGTTAAATTTATTCTTCAATTTTGAATTTTTTGTTAAATGTGTGGTAATAAGGATTATGGTTTTGAAAAACCTAATATCCAGTAAACCGTTATTACATGAATTGAAAAAATAATGGTATATATATACCGTATATTTTAGTTTAATTAATCAGAATTAATTTAGCTTTATTAAACAGAATGTTTTTTTAACAAAGATTTTTTTTATTAAAAACAATTTCTCCATGTATTTTTTGTTGTATTTGCGAGCATAATTTATCTCTTTTTCGGACTACTATGTCAAAGGAAAATTTTAGGATAATTGATAAAATTTTAGGATTTGATATATAGTTTTAAAAGGGTTTAGACTAATTCCTACAGTGCAAAATTATGAATACCATTTGCACATGTAAACATCTTTTGAAATGCAGCTTGATGCAATTTGAATCCCTAAAATTGAAAAACTAAAAAATAATCAAATAAATCTTAATTTTATGAAATTATTTCGCAATCTCTAGCCCCAGAAAAAAATACGCAAGTACTTATAAAATATTCTTGATTTAAAATATGCCGAATGTAACAGGTCATAATATTTAAATTACAGCGCATTACAAACCTAAATAGTATCTTGACATATGGTAAAACACTTCTGTTGAAAAGAAAAATGTATCTGAAATTCTAGTAGGTAAGATGACAATATACAAACATATATAAACAAACATATACAGGGCTGACTAGACAGGGCTAAAAAAGAGAAAAAAAACGAGTAGCAAAACTATTCTAGGTCTATTCTTTTTCAGTAGAAGTATATTACCGTTATTAGTCCTTATTTTACTCAGTAATAAAATATAAATTAATTTGTAAAACGTATTACTGTGTACAAGATGTTATGACTGTTGGTAAGCCCTAGTAGTCCTAAATATTTTACTCCTACCCAAAACAAGTTAGAAAATAAATAATTAAATTACCCGTTTTCCTCTTTTGAATACCACACTGAGAAAAGAAATCTGGTAAAATTTACACTCTCTGGCTCTATGGAAACACCAAAAAGGTCGGTAAAAGGCTGTAAAATGTTATAAATTTCAAAAACGTGATAAAATTTGATATTTTCATCATTATACTTTAGAGCATGTCATAAAAACCATTTCTTCTGTTTAATAAAGATTTGAATTACATCTCAATTAAGAGTTATTCACAAGTATCACTCTCACTTTTGCATTCACTTTTAAATTTCCATTTCTATAATTATTGTATTCTTATGCACAGCAATTGAAGTTAGTTTTTTTTTTTTTTTTACAAAAAATAAGCGTGATTAAAGGAATAAAATCGAATAAGTTATAAAAATGTTTAAAAGCTAGATGTGTTTTATAAATTTTATTTGTAATTAAACTTTAAATGAATGTTTAATCAGTAGTTTAAGACATTTCTGAATAAAAGTTCCCTGCCCTTTCAGAAATTTTACATGCTTCGGGCATGTCGAGCAATATCGTAGCAATATAGTTTTCGGAAAATATGTCGGGCAATATAGTTTTCTAATCCTGCTGTATACATTATTACTGCAATATATTCAAATTATTATGCTACGCATCAATGGTTTAAATATGCGTCAAGTTTATTCAAAGTTTATATAAAAGTTTATATAGTTTAGAAACAACTACTATAAATCTACACGAATGCTGGGAAAAACTTTTTTACCATCCTAATATTTCAATCTCCTTAATATTTTAAAGTAATAAGTGTCCTAACTCTTCCATTGAGTGCTTCAAATTCTATCCCAATATGTAAACTAATTTTTAATCAAATGTCTGTTTTTTATTACTTTAATTTTCCTTTTATATTTTTATTTTTACTTTAAAAATTATATTTTTTGAAACCTTATCCATGAAAACACAAAATGGTTTTTAAATTTTTTTTATCTAATAATCAAACACAAAAACATCACACTGTCTAAAATTATGGGTTTCTAGCAGCGTAAAATGAAATTTAGATAATAACTAAAATAATAATAGTTATAGTATAGTCTGTATTATTAAATTAAAAATTTTATGATTTTTTACCCTTAAGCATTAAAACTCGATTTTATTGTAATGTAATGTCAAATGAACTTATAGTGAGTGCGAATTTTGTATGTCTCTTAAAACACAACGTAGAAAGCTTTAATCCCATAATTTAAATTAATGTTAAAATGATTCGATATAAATTTAATTCTTCAGTTATAAAAGATGTTTTACATAACGTTGCGCATAAAATTTAATATTCAACATTACAATATTCAATTTTTAAACAGGGTTTATTTTTATATCTAAGAGCATTTTTACTGTCGACCAAATTCAACTGGTTAAGAAATAGACGGTGGGAGAAAATTGTTTTTGATTTAAATCATTTACAGTTAATATTTACAATGATATTTACTTACTCAACAGAAGAATCTTTACTATATGGGCAACACAGCTGTTATTCTAGATTTTTTTAACAAAGCTTAATCTAATATTTCAGTACAATTTTGTAATCAGCATTTTTTAAAAGGTTACTTAATTTTATGTATTTTTCTGTCTGTTTTTCATCACAGTGGTCTTCTAATCATAAAGACACGGTTCCCACTGACATGGTTCCCAGTAGTGGCAGCTGTTAGTGGGCGGGTGGGTGACCACTTTGATCAGCCTGTGAAGAAACCGAAGAAGTGTGTTGTCGGTCCTCGTTAAACTGCTGTACCGTCTAGTGCTCGACTTCGCGTCCTGGTCGTCAAGCTACTAAAGTGGAGAAGCCATCTTCGTTGATTATAGAAAAATTTAAGACAAATGTAGTTCAGATGTTTTAATTCTGTAATAGATACTAAATTATGTTATTAAATACGTTCTTTTGCTTTAACAAGATATTATATTTTTGCGATATATAATTATTTTGTGAATTTTTTAGAAAATGTGAAAAAATAATAAGTGTATTGAAATTAATGAGCAGTAGTTAAGCACCTAATTTAGATGGATGGAAATTCGCATGTAAATACGTAATTCAAAGTAATGAAATTATGATTCGATCTCGAACCCATATTCATAATAGCTTAAACTTTCTTTGCTGAAATATAATCATATCTATGATGAAATATGTTTGCACAATGAAGACGAAAAATATAAACAAGTAAGCAATAAAAATATTGTGCAATACAGTTGAACATGAATTTGTGAGGAAAATGTGATTATTTGAAAAATCAGTTAAATAAAACAAAAATAATGAACAGGTTGCAGAAAATTACTATTACAATAAATGTTTTGTGTACTCAAAATTTTTAACAATTTCCTATTATTTTTTGTTTGTTATTTATTCTTTTTTTTTCTTTCTGTTATTTAACTCTATGTTATTTATCTTTTTGAACTTAAGGCAATTTTTTTATGTTATATGCATATTGTACATCTTGAACTTCTTAATTTTAAAAACGCAGTCAGATATAGAAAGTAGTATTTATTCCTATTTTTCATTTCTGTAGAAGTAAAATTTCTTTTTTGTTGTATGCAGTGGCCAAAAATGTCTGTGATCAAGTATTCGAAGATTTCCGTTTGGTAATCCCACTGGCTTGCGTTTGCTACTAGTCTTGCTTTACTATAAGATGACTTGGAAGCTCCATTCAAAAGGGATTACGTTTGTGGACGTATTATGGAAATAGATCCCAAACTAATGGACCGGAATTCAGAGCACTGGATATTATGGAAAGGTATTTCTTGCATTTATCTAGGCCTCAAGCTTACTCACTAATTGCGTGGATTATAAAGTGTAGGAAATTTATGGCGATACGAGAGCCATGTTCCGAAAAACGATTCGTGAAATTTTTAATAAAGACATCCTATATAACACAAAAAAAAAACTAATTTATATTTCCTAAATATTTTTCTATTCATGGCGTGTATTTTAAAGAGTCTCCAAAAATGTTTCTGACGTGCGGTATTGGGCACTTAAAATGTTGGTATTGCATAATATATTTCTGTTATATTTAATTTGCTTATTTTTACTGGTAGTACTTCTTTATGAATATAGATGGCAGCACAATAAATTAAAAACTTGATTTTATAATTAATATCTAATGTTTTATTGGTAAGTTTTACAGTGTATATAATGAGATTCGAAGTGAAAAGTTAATGGAATTTCAAAAAGAAAAATATTCTTTTTTTTTAAAATCTAATTTTTTCAGTTTTGACTTTTTTAATAATAGTTAGCTCTTAAAGTTGAATAGATAGCACCACAATACAGTTTTCGTTTTGGAAGAAAATATAAGAGTATGCAGTGTATTCAATAAATTCTAATGCATAACAGTTAAATTTTGGCGTATAATTGAAAAAATACGATGCGAAAAGAACTTCGATAAAAAAAATGCGAAAAATAGTGAAACTTTGTGCGATTTTTGTTGTAAAAAATAACCGACTTTGGATCGTCTTGAAATGATTCTGTATGGTGAAAATCTTGATAAATATTTTTAATGTCATTTGTGATATTAAAAGCATCTCTTAAATATTTACATTTCACGCTCATTGGTGATTAGTAGTAAAAGAATACAAAATATTTAATTCTATAATAATAGAACTTTCATAATAACAGTGATGAGTAGGTAATCAAAGTGCGTCATTGATCTTAGAAATTAACTAAACTTTTTATCAATATGAATTTTATATTTTAAATTCTTATTTTTACAGCATATATAACCTTTAAGGAAAAGAAATATATTCTGCCGAAGTAGATCATAGTTAAGAATAGGAAATAAAATTTTAAATTAATTTTGAGTATATTTTGTAGTACACTTTCAGGACCAGTAAGCATAATATTTTTCTGTCAGCCCGTACAGCGGAAATATATTCAAAATAACTTATGAAAGACAATGAGTGAACGAAATCTTTCTAAATATCTCTAAATTTGAGATTCAACTAATTTTTTTATGTAAGTATTTTGAGAAAAATAATGATATAAAACGAAGAAATGTAACACAGAAGAATTATCGATGGGAGATTCTTAAACTTTGAGAATTATAATAACTACATTTCAAGTCAGTGTTTAAAAATTTGGAGGTGAAAGGTTAGTATTTGAATGTAAATGAAGAAAAATTTGCAGACTACTTGGTTTCAGGTCGTGCAATCACGAAGAAAATAAATTCTGGTAAAATTACGTAATTTTACACCACATACCACATATGGTACCATACTGTATGGCAACGACACTTCTGATAAAAAAAAAATCATGATTCTGGTTAATAAATCCAAAATATGCGGAATTTAAACCATTCATTTCGTTCATGCTGTAACGTTTTTTTTGGACATACTGATTTTTAAAATTATAGTTCTTATTACCTCACATTTAATACAAAATACAAAACTAAAAGTTGAATTTTAACAAATAAATGGTTTTTATGCCATATTTAAATTTATCATCATAAAACTACTAAACTTTACATTATTTACCAAATTTTACAACATCACAAAATTTTATCACACACTATAAAACCATATTTTTTATTTATTTTACCAAAATTATTAAAGTGCTTAAAAAATTACCGAGCTTTTTGGTGTCTCCATAAGACTAGAAACACTGTAAATTTTAACATATTTTGGAAGTTTTGACCATTGGTTTTTTTCTCAATACTAATAGTATTATCTTAAAAATTAAAAAAAAAAAAAGAAAACTTAAAAATGTTTCAAAATCAACCATGTTTTAATAAATTAAACCATAGTAGCATGTAATTAAGCTCAAGAAGGATTAAATCATATTATTATGATTCAATTTTGCACTTTATAACAGTTGCAGTAAAATTAAGGAATGTTGTGATCCAATAGAATCCAAAATTTCTACTGTTGAGGTACAATTTAAAGTCATTATTAAATAAACTTAATTTCCGAGGCTATTTTATTTATTTATAACTATATCAAATTATTCATTTTTTAACCAATCTAATCTTAAATCTTAAACGATAAACCCGTTCAAATTTTTCTGCTAGGTTTTAAATTCAAAACTAATTCCATTGAATGCGAATCGTAATAATAAGTAATCAAGTTTAATAATTGGTTCAATTTGACCATAAATTCAATTAAGTTAAATTTGCTGTCTATTAGCTTAATTTGGTTCAATTTGACATCTTATTAAGTTTACAACAAACTTAAACGATATTATAATTCAATTCCAGCTTATATAACAAAACCTATCATTTTATAAGTTAAGAAATGATAATTATCAATGACAAAGCCCTTTGATTAAAAAGATTGTTTACATTGCAAATGATGTTTCTTATAGTTTTCAAAATAATGATATCCCATCACGGTTAGTTAGATATCAAATCGCAGCGAATTTTTTTAGGACTTAAGTATATGTCTGACTAGAAAAAGCTATTTTTAACTTCCTATTTATAGACTAATAAACAGTAAATTGATGGATTGAACTACTATACAGTAAATAAATAAAAAACGTTTCCAATCTAGAATATGTCTCTGAACTTATACACAGCTTATTAAACATAATATAGTTTACAATGATTTGAAAAGCAATAGTTAGCAGTAAATGTGATTTCTATGTTACTTGATTAACAGAAAAGGTACACGAAATTTCTTTAGGAATGAGATAGTTAAGATAAAAAAAAAGCAACATTACACTAAGGAAGAATTGCAAATCAGGAAGGCATTAGATCCTGGAGTAACAAACAGAGAGAAAGGATCCAAAAAAGGAAGTATTTCTTCCTATGTCTCACTTAAAGCTAAAGTCTAATGGAGTAAATTTGCGCCAAAAAAAAAAAATGATTGAATTCTTCAAATTCTTTTGTAACTCGTTCCCGGGTTTATCCGATCTATATTTAGAAGACAAACCATCTGAAAAATAAAGAAAATTTTAAATTTTGCAAACTAAACCGAAAAAGGAGTATTTTTCTTTTTTTAAATCTGTATTGAAAATAAATTCAATATAACGCATGGAATACAGTTAAGATTTTTTTCAACAGTTGAAAAAGGTTATTGATAGAAAAATAATAGATTTTACAGTTCGAATTATTGATATTGTTTAATCAAGTAGCTAGTTTTTCAAAAATGTGTGATTAGTGTTAAAATGTTCCAACTTAAAATCTAAGCTAACTTTGAAAGTTAGAAACATAAAATCATCAGCAATTAAACTTAGTTATGACTGCAATACAAAATCTAAATTTTACAAGTATGAACTTACTGACTTAAGATATTTATAAAACTTAAAAGAAGAAAAAAACATCATATAAGGGAGCTTAATTTCGGTGCGTCCCAAATAATAATTCCACAACCTTTAAACAGAAAAAGGAGTACTTTTCGTTTTTTAAATCTCTATTGAAAATAAATTCAATATAACGCATGGAAGACAGTTAAGATTTTTCAACGGTTGAAAAAAGTTACTGATAGAAAAATAATAGATTTTACAGTTCGAATTATTAATATTGTTTAATCAATTAGTTAGTTTCTCAAAAAAATGTAGTTAGTGCTAAAATGTTCTAACTTAAAACCTAAGCTAACTTTAAAAGTTAGAAACATAGAATCATCAACAGTTAAACTTAGTTATGACTGCAATACAAAAACTAAATTTTACAAATATGAACTCACTGCTTTAAGTTATTTATATTTTGACTTAAAAGAAGAAAAAAATAAAGCCAGATTTTATAATAACCAATAAAACTACAACTTAATTTCGGACCGTTTCGAATAATGATTTCAGAACCATTAAATAGAAGAAATTATTTTTCTTTTTCAAATCTCTATTGGAAATACATTCAATATAACGCATGGAAGACATTTAAATGAACAAGATTTTTTCCTTTTTCCCCAAGACAGAAGTTTTTCGAGTGGAAATGCACCTTCTAAGTAATTATCTTGGTTAAGAATTTTCCCTTTGAAAGAGATAAGCATTCAGAACAAAGAATGTGTGTAATGATTTGTATAACGCCTCGAATATTTCTTACTTTTAGAAAATTTAGATTTCTTTTAGGCGTTAGTTTATTATTATTACTGCAGAATTCAAGCGAAATAAAGATAAGCACGTTTGAATAGAATTTCCATTTAATAAATGTAACTAGTGAAAAGAATAATTCTGTGTTTCGAGATTGCTCCATCGAATTGTAGGAACTTTTCTAGATAAAGTATCTTAATCAAATACTTCAAAAATAAAATTTAAATGTCATTAGCAAATGTTTCTGAGAAACAAACAAGTCGGACGTTAAACTGAGAAAGAATATTCATTTATTTGAAAGAATTAACGTAACACTTTCAAATAAAGTTGTGTATTTTTTTCAAAATCGAAATTGGAAAGTAATGTTTAGAATTTTTTAGATTACCATAACAATTTATTGTATCTTCAATGCATGAATAGTGAATTGATTTCAAGCAAGGAATTATTTTATTTCTATGTTAAAAAATCAGTCATGGGTGTTTGTATAAATTTTGTTTTGCTGTCTTAGTATACCATAAGTTTTGAAATTGCGTAGGTGTGTAGATAAAAATATATGCTGTAGGATGGAATAAAATCATTTAACATTCGAATTAACATTAGTTCAAAAATTCTAAACTGCTAAAGTTGTAGTAAAAAAATACCATGTGGGCCGCTCTGTAGCTTCCAAGAATGTAATTAAGGGATTAAAATATGACATGCTCAAAAAGCCATTTTTGCTTATGAACTTAAAACCAGTTTTTTTTTAAAAAAAAATTAATTTGTTATTGCTATTTCGCGTGTTTTTTTTTTGTTTTTTTTTGCTGTTCTTTTTGTGTATGAATTTATTGACTTTTTTGTTGTTTTAATATTGGCTATAATTATTCACTGATGTAAAAAATTCTATATGTCTCTCCCGAGATCTTTATTTTAATGAGCAGAAGTTATAAAGAAAAGATAGATAGAGAAGAAGGGAGATTAGGATGTTCTCACACTGAGAAAAAAAATAAGGTCAAAACTACCGGAATATGGTAAAATTTTCCATGTATCTGAATCTACAGAAACACCAAAAAGCTTAGTAATTTTTACCGAAATGCTTTGGTAATGATTTTGGCAAAATTAACAATAAAATACGGTTTTGTAATCTGTGATAAAATATGGTAAACGTTGGTAATTTTATCATATCTTACAGCATGACATAAACACCATTTATTCGATTTTCAGTATTGTATTTTTGTTACTAAGTGTGTGATTTTAAGAATAGCAATTTTGAAAACCAGATTGTCCGGTAAATCGTTAGCATATAAACGTAAAAAATACCAAATGAATGGTTAAATTATCGAATGTTTCTGTTTTATTTACCAGAATTATGTTTTTTTCCCCTTTTTTTCCTTTTTATATCAGAAATGTCATTACAGTACGGTAATTTTATCAGAATTTTTCTCGGAACAAAGACATCTTTAGCATAACGTGAAACTTTTAAAAATATAAATAACTTATTTCAAGATTGATGAAAGCATTTTTTGACTTTATATAAGGACATAAGGTTATCGCTAACGAGTAAAATTTCATTTCTTTTATTTCTTCTAAATGTGTTTCAAATTCTGTTTCCCTAAGATTAATTTGTTTTCAAATAGAATGAATTATTTTCAAATCCAGGTAATAATTTTTTTTATTGTATTTAACATATTAACAAGATGCGTTTACATAAAACTTCAATAATTATGTATATATTTTAACAAAATGATCTTTGCCCCTTTAAAATACATCGACTGTTAAAAAATTATGATGATTGAGAAGCAATCATGGTTGCTCTGCGGAGCTTTCAAGTTGAATTAAAAATTTACGATTTTGTTAATAAAAATTAATGTCCAACTGTAAATATAAAAATACTAAAATTAATGCATCTCAAAACGCAAAAGTGGGACAAATATTTATACAGATTGCTTCGTAATCACCGTCCCTAACTGACATTTTTAGATTTCACTTAAAAAGGAAGTCAAAAAGTGTCCACGTTAAGTGTTCTAAATTAATAGTTAAGCTAGGGAGAAAAACTCTATCAAAATTGTCGTAAAACTAGATAGAAACATGGGATAAAAACCACTTAAGCCAGTTTCATTGTCTGATGAAATTTAAAGTAGTTTCTATCAATTGTTTTTTCCTCTCTGTTTCATCTAGCAATCAAACAGGAAATCAAATGATTTTTTACACTACGTGCCTCTAGAATATTTCATGAAACTACTTCGCTCTTGTCATCTTAGATCACTCCGGGAGTTCCCTATCATTTTATTATTTGATTTTAAAATCGTTTGCTTCGTATTGCAGAATAGTACAGGGATTAAGTCACCCGTTTAGTAACCACGTATCCTGGTTTTTCAAACTCTTTTTGAGCAGACAAATAACGCCTAATTCCATACGTTTACCATAGTTCCATCGCAACCAACTACATGAAAAGCATAATTTCTTTCGCTATTTAGAAAATTCTCAATAGATCTTTCATATCTTTCATACGCCAAAAGAATTCGTGAAAAGATGTGTCGAAGTTACATAGTTTTTGACTCTTGAATAATCAATATACATCTTGTTTTATTTTAGATCTGAGATGGGAACCACCATATTTTGCCTCCTTCATGACTAACGATTTGTTTTCTCTTCCATTAAAGTTTGATTTCGTATTGTGTTACTTAATTCTGCAGATTCAATTTCAATTTTTCTTTACGTTTTTTGTTCACTCTACATCTGTCTACAATGATCGTAGAACCTTTGCATTTCGTAACTTCATATTTTCTTTTTCGTTTTTACTCTTTGTAAATCGCGTGGTGCTACTACTGCGCAGTACCAAGTTAATCCGGCATTCTATACCTGGTGCATGTTCCAGCAATGTCTCATGTTTAATTCTGGTTTGGGGTGTGACAGACATTGAAGGGGCAATGGAGAGCCTGAGACTTCTATTACTTCTTTGACATTCAATTCGAAGTTTTCAGAATGCACTTCTTTACCTTCTTTTGTAACTGAAATGCTTTGACAATGACTAGTTTTCCTTCCGCTCTCTTCACCTAAAGCTCGATTCGTTTTTTTTTTTTTTTTCTTTTTTTTTTTTTTAAATCTATCCATCATTTTTATTAACTGTTCACAGACTTTCGTATTAATAGAACTATACCCATTCATATCACGCTTTGATAATCATAAATAATTCCTCCCTCTTTAGATGAACTTTCCTGTGATTTTAGATCAAATGTAAATCAGCCATCAATGCCACTTTTGGGAAGCTATGGTGTACTTTTTAGTTTTCTATCTCTTGCTTACTTGTAATCTTTTAAGCTTAACAATAGTATTAATATAAAAAAAAATCTAAAAGAAAAGAAAAACTCCAGTGTCCGTTACTGAGTAGGGTGGAAAATGAATCAAAAATTATATCAATTCATGACTAATATAATACGCAATGTTTGAATGGTGTTTTATTTTCCTCTGACAGTTTTTTAAAAATTCGGTGTTTATTTTAAAATTTTGTACTTTTAGTAAAATTTTATATTTTTTAAAGCTGTCGCAAAAAGTGAAAATATTGCTGAGAAATTCTGAAAAAAATTCCCAGGTAATATTTTATTCAATACATTACTCTTGAGTTGTAATTTGTTTTTACATGAAAATTTTTAAAAAATTTGAAAAATTTACAAAAATTTTCTGTTTCTGAAAGATGTCAAAATTTTAAGACTTTTGCGGGAAATGAAGATGATGCGTAAAAATCTGAAAAAATTCACGTGTTACATACTAGTCCATACACAAAATTTGAGAGGTACTGCATTTTAGTTATTGAAAACTTCTTTTTCACTCAACCCTAATAACTAATGCATCGTAAATGTATTGTTACTAACGTGGCCCAGCCTGTAAATAAAATTTATTCCAGGTCATTAGATACGAAAATGCTATAGATTAATTTAAAGAAAGTTGATTTTAGCACACTTTTTTCATAAATTTAAAGAAAAAAAATTTTTTTTGGTTAACTAAATCAAGTTTGTAGCAAATCATCACTTTATCACAAAGTAAAATTCCAAGCAGCTCAATCTTCTCAACGACCATTTATCAATTTTTTTTTTAAGATTAGTTCTACTTCAAGTAACATATTAACATATAAATAGTAATTTAATCCATCAGCTTCATCTCATGGACAAAAAAAAAAACTGTATTAACATATTTATTAACAAATCACTCATAAGTTTATAAATAGTATTCTAATCAAAGTTACATTATGGGCACGACGAGAGACATGTCCTTTACACAAAAGACGAAGACAGAAGAAAGAAAAAAAAAATCGGCAAAAGTGAAATTATCGGCAAAAGGTTCATTATAAGTGACAACCTCTGAATTCGCCATCGGACGTCGCTAAAGGCATTTATCATAGTGCCTTAGAAACGGATATCAATTCAGTGCCATATAATTACCAGGCGGCTTAGAAGAAGGGGGTGAAATGGGGAAAGGGGTACTAATGAGTATTGTGGGGAATTCAGGAGAAAGTGTGGCATTGTGGAGAAAAGTGGAGTAAGAATTTTGGATTCGTTGTGATGTTTGGTTGCTGGGTGACCTTAAAATTTTGTCGTTAGAAATGAAAGGGAATTTGTTAAGACTAAGCTGATTATTCATTAAAGAGACGTTGTGTTAAGCTTTTGATTGTTTCATTATTGAATTAACTCTGTTATGGGTGTTCGTGTTTTTAAAAGATTTATTTTGGGTTCGATTTTTCTTTTGAAGATGATGTTTAAATTTGAGAGGAATTTCGAAACAATGGGTTTTAAGCCAACATCTTAGTCGTTTTCATAATTACATAAAATTGATTTCTGTAGTTAATTTTGCTTTTGTTATTGCCGTATATATTTAGCTGAATAATGACTCTTTCGTTATTACAAGTAATATTTTGAAGATTTTAGTTCGACGATATTTTTAAATAAAATAGAAAAGAAAACGATTTTTACAGAATAAAGTCTGTTTATTTTAAAATCCTTCCTATTAAGTCATTATTGTATTTTAAGTCAGATTAAATAGTAATTAAAATACTAATAATATTGTTTCAAATATCAAAATTATCATTAAACACAATTTATTTTATCTTAACCATTTTTCTTTCTACTAAACCATTATTGTATTTTAAGTCAGTTTATATACCAATTTATACAGTATTAATATCAGTTTAAATATCAAAATTATCATTGAACACAATTTATTTTATCCTAACCATTTTTCTTTCTACTAAACCATTATTGTATTTTGAATCAGTTTATATACCAATTTATACAGTAATAATATTACTTTAAATATCAAAATTATCATTGAACACAATTTATTTTATCCTAACCATTTTTCTTTCTACTAAACCATTATTGTATTTTGAATCAGTTTATATACCAATTTATACAGTAATAATATTACTTTAAATATCAAAATTATCATTGAACACAATTTATTTTATCTTCAAAACCATTTTTACACCTATAAAACCATTATTGTAAAGTCAGTTTGTATAGTAGTTTATATAGTAATATTATTATTTTTTTAATATCAAAATTGCGGTTGAATAAAATTTATTTCATATCAAAAAAAATTTTTCGTCCTATTAAACTGTTATTGTATTTTAAGCCAGTTTATATACTAGTTCATATCGTAATAATATTGCTTTTAAATACCAAAACTTATAATTGAATACAATTTATTTTTTCGTTAAAACCATTTTTCGACCTATTAAAACATTTTTGTATTTCATTCAGTTTATATACCACTTTATATAAAATTAGAATAATATTTTTAAATACCGAAATTATCTTTGAATACAATTTCTTTTATCTTTAAAACCAGTTACATTGCTATTACACCATAGTTGTATTTTTAATCAGTTTATTTTCCTAACATTGAACTGCCATAAGAAGAATAGTTAAATTAATTTTAATAATGCAAACTCATTATTAAATATGATTTATCTATTTCAAAAACTGAGTTGCTGCATTTAAATTATTATTTAATACAATTTATTTCATCTTACATGCGGATTGATTTTTAGGCTGACATTTAATCGTATTAAAAATAATTAACCAAATTTGTTATTGATTATCATTTTTCCACTTTAAAATTTGGTTTGTCGTTTATCAATTATTATTCAATGTCTTTATTCTTAAATTGAAGTCATTGTCCTAACATTTAATTGTTGAAAGAATAATACGCCAAACTGAATATAATTTGTTAACTTTCAAAATTAATTTGATATTAATGACAAAATTTGCATTGAATACTATTTCTTTGCTTTAAAAACTAATTTACTGTTCCAACATCTTACATTGCTTAGCTTATCCTCAATTCGCTGTCACAAAAATTAACATTTAATTTTTTGAAAATATTACATGCGAATAATTAAAAAAAAATTCTTTAACTAAAGAACTTTTTATTTTAAAGGAGCATTCATAAAATATTCAACTGAATAATATCAAAATATAAAAGTTAAAAATGAGACTTTGGATTAACTTGAGCATATAAAAGGAAGCAACCAAATTTTATTGTTATATTACATTTTTAGCTCCGAAGTTGAAATATCAAAATCATTGAATCCTAATTTCAAGTCATTGTGCAAGGCAACTCAGTCTCAAAGTTTCAATTGGAATCCATTGCTGTAAGAAAATTTTGATAAAAGTAGTGCTGTTATTTTTATTGAGTGTTTTAAACTGACTACTATTCAAAGCATACATATATGGTTACAGATCATAGTTCATACAGAACTTTTATCTTTTATTTATATAATTCATGTTTAGAAAATGGAAGAATTTCCTGATTGAGTAAGAATTTTATGCATCTAATCCCTAGACAAAATATTCATTAAAAAACACATATAAAATCACAACTTCTAAAAATTTTATTAAAAACCTATACGCGTTCCGGCCATAGTACCATACTGCGAAAACCGAAATAATTAAGATTTGACAAAGGTGACTTGATACATGTGCAGTTAAAAGAGATAAATATATAGTTAAAACAGAAAAAAGAAAAAGTCAAAAGTTATAAAATTAATGATTTTTAAATCCTCTACAAATATGATATAACAATTACATGTAATTTGATCTATGCCAAAATTAAGGAGGAAGTGGCCTCACAAATGATGGCTTATCTTCAGATCATTCTCAGAGATGTTTCACAGACCATCACCAATAGCCCATTGTGTAGCTCTCTAGTGCGAAGTAAATAAAGTACCTATTTTCTACAGCACAAATGAATAGTCATGGCTAGGAATATTTACTGTATTGTTCAAATACGGTGTTCAAATGCAGTGTTTTTTTTAAAGTGAGTTAAATATGGAAAATTCAGATAGAAGACAAATTGAAAAATAAATACTGATAGAAAAATGATGTATTTATATCTAAAATATAGCAACATTTAAAAAATTCAGCAGGCGAAACATTTGTCACTCCACCCCTAAAGAAATCACTAAAAAATTGAAGGTGGATTTGATACATTTTGAGGGTGTTTTTGTTCATGTCTTCTCACTCTAGTAGACAATAACTTAAACCGGCATATCTATTTTAACATGCTAGATAACCAGGAGTTACTTTTCAGTTAACATTATAAGCATGCTGATGGTAACCTTATTTTTCAAGATGACAACAGCAAAATTCATCTGGCGGGAAATGGTTCGATGGACCTGGTTCTAGGATCACTCAATTTGTTTTGCATCTTGGCTGACCTTCAAATTCACCTGACTTGAAAGCCATAGAAAATATCTGGAGTATATTGGCTTATCCACTAAAATAAACATTCCACAATTCGGTAGATTTGTGCGAACAAAACCTCAGCAAATGGCTTATGTTGAATGCGATGTACTTATGAAAGCTTAAGAACAACACACTTCTTTACTAGCTATAATGAAGTCAAGAGCAAGTGTTGCCCTGTATTAAACTCCGCTTTTAGCAATTTTTCTAGAGATGACAGATTTAATGTCCGGCGAGTGTATGTTTTATAAAATCGTGGTGTGCTCGAATTGTTCAAAATGTTTTACATATCGAATAGAATATCAACAAATTAGAGGGAGTTCCGTAAGTCTGTAAAAAAATAAAAATAAAAAGAGTTTTTCAGCTGGGTGATAACTATATTTTGAATCCGTATTTAGTAAGCATATTGAATGTACACTTGTACTTTTTAAAGTACATTCTGTCAAAATACCGTTACATTTAGGTACAAAATGAAACATATTTTGCTGTTCCCAAACCAAAGTACTAAATTTCTCAATTCTATTAACAAAGTGTGATCATACATTATTTTGAAATCCAATATTATTTATTTCATGTATTTGTAACATATACACAATTCAGTTTTCCTCCAAACTTTAATTTTCGCCTCTCTGGAAACAAAACCAGAACAAAGTTCATTTTTCCGTTACAAACTCGTAGGAAATGATGCCCGTACAACATTGCGTCACTTGCACCAGATAACATCGTAGAAGCCTTCCTCCAAAAAAGGTACAAAACCGGCACAGGATAGATAACCTCTTACAGGGAAGAAAGTATTTAATTTTTGTCCCTTTTAGGAACCATAATTATGGAGCAGGCTTTCTGCAAAGGCGGCTTTCATTCGCTTTTAATAGAGTTTTATCTTTCTCCCGGGAAAAGTTTCCCTTTTTTTTTTTATTCCCCTTTGAAGGATGACTCTTTTGACCTTAATTTTCTGATATCGATAGAATTTGCTAAAAACTTTGGTGATTTATGATATTATTTTGTGGCAACGCTTTATTTTTCGATGTTGTATTATTATGTTGGGAAAATTGTTACACTTTATCAGAAAGCGCTCGTGTGAATTGCTAAAAATATTTTCGGAACAAGCCGTCGAAGGAAATTTCAGTAGATATTTTTAATGGCAGTAACAAAACGTGTTTCATGATAATGAAATATTTGGATGGAGTATAAAATATAAGAGGAAGGCAAGCCAAAGGGTCCAATGTTATTTTCGTATCTACAAAATAAAAACTGGTGTATAACTTTACTTGTTTCAAAGCATTTAATTGGGCTGCTCGTGCATTTAAAATGAGCGATTTAAACCTGTGGGAGAATAACCCAAGTTACAATGTTCAATTTTCATTTTATAACCGTCATTTAACAGAAGACCCAATTTTGAGTTTACGGCTAAAGATGCCCAACTCCGTGGCCTTGTAATTTTGAACCCAATCCGGAAGACAATGGAACTCCTGCATCAAGTAATGAGAGAAATTTGCCTTCGTGGTGGTCTTTTTGAAGGAACTAACCCCCATTTGCGCTACATGGAGAAGAAAACCACAAAAACCTCCCATGGTTAGTCTGACTACAAGGGGACTCTAACCCATGATCCGTCTACCATGAAGGATATTTTTATTTCAGCACTGTGGTCGGTGCGAGCCGGGTGCAGATTCGAGTCCACCAGCCATCAATGTGAGTCGAACCCGGCTCAGCTCATTAGGAGGCAAACGCTCTGTCCCCTGAGCCACCGCGGCTCTGTGATGGGCAATTGAAAAGGATATTTGGAAATACTAAGTATGAGAACTGGAAGAATACCAATGCATAGAAATCTCTTCAAAAGAAAACCATGGTTCATTCGTTGTTGTCATGCTGCTACTAATTGTGATGACGAAAATGAAATCATTAGCATAACAACCGCAACAGGATGCTATTATCTGCGAGTTTGGCTTGGTGGCAAAAGAATATTGGTTTACTACTGTGTAAGGAATCAAAAATAAAAATGAAACTTTATTTTCTGATAGCTGTGTATAGACCTTCTAAAACATTTTGGGTTTGTTAATTTAAAAAAAAAAATTATTGATGCATTCTAAAGTTTTCCAATATACGTGACGTCATGCTGGTTGCTAAAAGGAAATATTTAGTGCAGACAAAAGGTACTTAATAGTACATAAAACAAACACTCGGTTGTCGCTCAGGGGCCCATAAAGGTCAAAGGCCCACAATTTAATGACCTGCGACTTAACTGTGGCAATGTGGTCAGCATTGTACATATACCCCTTCACTTCCCAAACGAGCTGGCCCCCAATTTTTTACCAGAGTGTGGCATTTCCCATTTGCAGTGACCAAAACCTCATCTGAAAATTGAATTGTTCCTTTCCGGTAGATGAACCTGTAAATGTAGCAGACCAAACTGAAATTATTTTTAAAAAAAACGTGTAACTTTACATTGAAGACAATGAATTTAAAATTATTAAGCATTAAATATCATTTAAAACTTTAATTATTTAATTTTAAAATGTTTTTAAGAAATTGTGATATCCTTTGTAATAAAATTCAAAGGGTGGAATTCGTATCAATACCTGCGCCAAAAAATCTCGATTTCACCGCACAAGAATCAAAAAGCGTATCAGATGGAAGGTGAATTTAGTTTCTAGCCGCTCTCAAGTAAGAATTTTATTCTTTCTTTTCAAAAAAAAAATAATGGTACAAAACCCTTAAGTCCTTTTTATTTGAAGTGAACTTTCGAGCATACACTTAGACAAAATTAACTCAAATCAATACTTTTTAATTTTTTTTAGATAAAGCAACATTGTTGCACATTGCACAAGCTCACAGAGTCAATAAGAAATGTTCACATTTTTTTTCAAACTTCCTGAATAAAAATTGTAACTCCTTTTCATCATTGTCTTCATTCAACGTAAACACATTTTAAATAGACAATATTGCAGTTTTTATAAATATAAATAATGATATATCAAAAACATGCAAATCAGTTTATATTCAAGAAATGAATATAAAGATGTTAACTGAAAAGTAGCCGATTAATCAATAATTGCTTTAACAAGACAGACTTGTTTACAGAAAATTATTTTTTATAACGTTCTCGAACAGAATTTACTACCACTAATATTTTCTTGCGTTTTTTGGCAAAAAATTGCATTGGCTAAATATGATATTTTAAGTAATACTTAATTTATTGTTTTCTTCATAAATAAATGCTTATTTATTAACAATATGGGTTGCCCTTTCACTCAAAAGTGGCGCTGAACCAAAAGTAATGAAATAGATGATGATTTTAAAAGTTCTAAAAGTTCGATTGAACTTGAACACTATTTAATCTTATATAATATTAGAAGATAGGATTCAGGAGTCTAGCGTTTTCTAGTACAGCAGTATTAATTTGCATCCTTCTAATGTTAGATAATATCCTTTTGCTACTTGGAATGGAACATGTAAAGCGTCTTTCACTTCCTATTGGTGACCCTGCGCTATTACAATACGAAACTCTCATTTACACCTAGATTACAGAATAGCAGAGTTGTTAAAAAATTATGTTACTTGCCACCTTTCACGATACACTAGATAGACCAATTAAGTCACATTCCATATGGAATATCACAAAACACTATTCAACCACAACCGAACTGTATAATGTCCTGATAACTGTATATTGTAACAACTGTATGATGTACTATATAATATAACGTTTATTTTAACTGTTTAAGACATGCTAGTAATTCCTTGTTTTCAAAACCATAAAAGTAAAGAAATGTTCCAAAGCTAGAGAAAGAAGTGTTAATTTTATAATTAATTAGATAAAAAAACTGCTGCCGGTTACTTCACCTTAATTTTAAAATGAAAATTCCAACAGAATAGAATACAAAAAACTAAGAACTGTATTTAGTTCAAAATTAACCTTGTTTTAATGAAATTTTATATAGCCTTATTTCGTAAATTTTATATATATATATATATATATACAGTCGAACTCGTTTATAACGAGCACAAAGGGACCGTAACATTGTACTCGTTAAATCCGAGTGCTCGTAATAAACGGGTCCTTAAGGCAGGTGTGCAAGCAGAAGAGGGGGGGGGGCTTTGAAGGTCAAATGATTGAGTTTACTTAAAATTTAATTAATACTTACTTACTTTATTTACATTAATTAATTTCATTAAATACTTTTCTTGCTTACTAAATTAATTCTTACTTACTAAATTTAATTAAATACTTTTATCGGTCATGACCGATAAAGCACGAAATCGATACGTCACCGCCTACTCTCACGTGACTTTTCCCATGCTTTAGATTAGAGCGATAAGGGAAATTAAGTTTAAGTTCGCGGTTTTTTTTTTTTTTTTTTTTTTTGATTTCGCGCGCATTTCTTATAATTTTGAAAAAAAGATAAGACAGAAAGACTAGAAAGATGAGAAAAAAGATTGCAAGACAGAAAAATATTGCTCGCTAAAACCGGGTCTTTCTCGTTAAAAGCGACTTCTGTTCCATAGACTTAACATTGATCCAACCAAATATTCTCCTTTCCCTCGGTAAATCCGAGTTCTCGTTATAAACGAGTTCGACTGTATGTATATATATATATATATGATCAAAAATGAAAAAATACTAACCTTATGTAATAGGGACAGTTGTATATTATCGAATTTTTTTAATAGACTATAATTAAGTATTATTCGTCCGAAATATTATTTTCTCCTGGTATATTTTAGTCCAAATATGGCATAAATAAGCTGAAATATAATTCAATCCTAAATAAGAAAAATATTTATTTATATGAGCTGCAAATACATAATAAAATGTTAAGAAATTCCCCAAAAAACTCAAACTATTTTAGAAGTGCCGCAAATATTCTAATTCAAGTTTCACTTAGCTGTCATTCTAAATGTCTAAAAAGTCATGGAAAAGGAATATTTCGCTTTCAAATGTCCTTTCGGACTTGCAGGTACGCGTCACACACCACCCTTCCCTTCATCTCTGACTGCACACACTCACAAAACTCCTTTACATTTGCAAACACGGTCTGGCAATCTAACTCATGGTTACTATGGAAACCAAGTCCACCCAGCCTCATCTCAATGCTAATGTCTCTTCTAAACCTTTTCCTTTTCCTCAGTAAAAGAGGAAACATTTGAAATGGAGATTTCTCGGACTCACTTTGCTTGGGACAAGGTTTGAACCTTCCCCACCACCCCATACCGTGACACTGCCTCCCTGGACTGCTCACCGTCACAACGTCGTGACAAACGAAATGGAGAGGACGTTTGCCAGAGGTTTTGTATTTGTCCATCTTACAGAGTGGAGCTTTACAGTGTTTGCTGTAAGAAAACATGAGATTCGACTAAACAATAGAACTTCATTGTCAGACGCGAAATGAAATTTATGTGAACAAAATGGTAACACCTTTAAATAATCACTAATATTTGGATTGAGACTGTGTAAATATGAATCCTATTAAACAATTGACACGGGAGATCTCGTTCGATTTGTGATTAGTTATAATGGATGATTTGACATTGTTTCGGGAAACAATGAACGGTCCGATCAAATGAAGCAAACAATCGGTTATTCGACCGGGAATTGCACTCCTAATAATTATGAAGTTTTAAATTCCTTTGGTATTGAGACTTTTAGATTAAAAACCCGTATGATAAATATTTTAAATAGTAATGTAAATAGTTTGCCTAATTTAAAGCGATTTTTTTCTCTATTAGGTTTAAAACAGTTTGAGAAGAAGAAAAAAAAATTATGAAATTTTGAATTAAAACCGTGGTTTCTGCAATTTGTGAGATGATTTTTCTTTTAAAAAAAGTAATTTTGTAATTTAAAGAAAGAGACGAATTTAGAAGTTTAGTTGGAAAACTCATTTTAATTCAAATGGTAAAAAAAAATGTAAAAAATTTTTAAAAAATAATTAAAAAATATTAAAAAAAGAAAATAAGAGATATAATCATTTTATCAGCTCACACGATTATATCCGCAAAAAGGAGTGCTTTCTAATATTGTATCAATATATATATATATATATATATATAGATTAAATGAAGTTAAAAATCCAAAAGTATTGTGCTGATATTCTTGGTAAGGAATCTACCGCAAATTGGTTTACAAAGTCTATAAATTTTTGGAATTTGTTTCATCAAATTTTGGTCCATGCGTCTACAGAATCGACCGTAAAGATTATGGTAAAGAGCATTTTTTATTTTCATGGTATTGAAAAAATTCACAACCAGTTTGGTTTAGAGAACAATGAATACAAGACATTGCAGTTTTTTTTAAACCATTTGCAATTAGCATGGTTTCAAAATCCTAAAAATGACTTTTTAATGGACAAAGTTTAGCATTTTCATTTTGCTGCCATTTACTCGTGAATGAGAGAACTGTATTCCACCAGGGTGTTTGATACTGGAAACTTTTCAGGTGTTGGAGGGGATGAAGGAAATACTATGGTGTCAACGTTGAGACTCGAACTGACATTCCATCGGTCATGTGATTGACAGTTTAGCCCTCTCGGCTATCGTGTGAACCCTTCTTCAAAGGACTAAGTGACTTCATTTTTGCGATAAAATTTTGATTGTTTAATCGTATTAATAAGCATTTAATAAACGAGTTTTTTCACAATTGTTTGAATACTATCTTATTTATGATTAGTTGACTATTTTGTTCGAATGCGGTAAAATAACAATTAAATAAATTGTTGTTTAACAATTTTTTCTGCGAAATTTTCCAACAGTGCAATTTAATTTTTTTATTAAACGCAACTTGAAAAGAACACTACCGTAGTAACAAACATTTTGTAAAATTTATAATAAAATAAAATAAAAATTGTAGAGTCCTCTCGCTTTGTTTATCACTGCAGAATTGAGCTAATTTTAGTTTTCGCTTTTTTCTAAATATGCATGCTATCGAATTCAGTAAAATTAAAGTTAAAAGAATTCACATTCCTTATTTAATTTAATTTTACATTGATTGATTGATTGCCAAACATCGATATTTATTTCATCTTTCCTATTTTTAGAAAGAAAAAATATTTACATTAAAGCTTTTTTCTTTTACCTTATGGTTTCGCTCTCTACATTATTATTTGCTTTTTATACCAAACATTATATCTTATGCGAAAATATCTAAAGATTAGGTTGAAATATGAAAGTGCATTACTGTATGAATATTGGAATATGTGAGAAACATTTGTGGAAATTATACAGTACACATCTTATCTTCCAGGGAAAATACATTTTTAGAATCTCTGTTCTAATTTTAGTAATGTAGAAAGACTGAATTTGATGTTTTGCACCAAATAGTGCCGCTTGTCAGAGTCGTGAGAATTGAAGATAAAATAATATTGGGATGTAAATTTCCAGCTGTTTCTGTCCATTTTCCGCAGCGCTCTTTGATGTAAGCGATTGTTTCCAAAACAATGAACACTGCACCTTTGCCAAATTACAAAACGCGAAAAACACATAAAAATAGCATTAGAGTTTTTAGAATTACTGCTAAACACATTTTATTATGATGTTTTGTTTGTTGTTTGGCACTTAGGTAAAAGGAATGGTCTAATTTGGAGCCGTTCCCAAGTTGGAATTGAACCAATTTCCTTAATGGTTTTTACAGAATATTATATTGTTTAAAGTTATTAAGATTTATTGAAGTTTAATTGAGTATTAAAATAAGCGAAGATTCTACTAGTAAAAGTTTTCTCCCCGCTTATAAAATGCTTTTTCAAAGTTATTATACTTTCATTTTTAAATATAATGATCCTACAATGTAATAATGTGGTCACTTAAGAATTATAATACCACTCATCAGATTATACAAGACATCCAAAATCTACTTAATAATACTAATGACCTTCAAATCTCATGGATTAAAGCACATAACAACAACGATGGAAACGAACAAGCAGATAATTTAGCTAAAGAGGCAATTAAAACGGGTCAATTTTTTTAAAATCAAAGTTCCACACTCATTTATTAAGTTTAAAGCTAAAACACAAATTAAAAAGGACTGGCAACACTACTGGCATCATCACAAACCGAAATCAGGCACATTAATCAGAGAAATTTTACCAGATGTCTCATTTAAACCTTTGGAATGGAATAGGCAGCTAATCCTCTTCTTTACAGAGCATGGCCCCTTTAAAGCATATCTAAAGCGATTCTGCCTGGCAACTGACAATGCATGTGCCTGTGGAGGAGTAGGAACAGTGTGGCATTATGCAATAGAATGTCCGCTTACCACATCCTACCACTTTAAGCAACCGAAGCTAGAATTCCTCATAGCCTGGAAGAGATCCATCTGTAAGAATCCAAAGTTGAAACAGAAGGCAACCAACCTCATTAATTTTCTAGAAGAATAAGAGGAAATCCTGAAATAATTTTCATGAAAAAATGACAAAATTATGCAATATTGAGCAACAACCACAACTAAACTTGGCCAATTAGCTCTGGATACTTTTTAATCAAATGCCCTAACAAATAGAATAATCGCTTCTTTTTTCTTCTTTTTTTTCATATTTCTTTTTATTTTCTTCTCTTTTTTGTTTCTATTTGCTATTTTTTCCTCTCTTTTTTCTATCTGTCTCGTCTTCCAACCTTAACCATTAACCGATAAATGCCCTTTTAGGGGCATAGGCGCGGGGTTAAATGTTGGTGTGTGTGTGTGTAATAATGTGGTA
Source organism: Parasteatoda tepidariorum (assembly GCF_982258835.1). Lineage (NCBI taxonomy): Eukaryota > Metazoa > Arthropoda > Arachnida > Araneae > Theridiidae > Parasteatoda > Parasteatoda tepidariorum. The sequence continues at coordinate 43,380,532 of NC_141758.1, forward strand.
AAAATATTACACCAATATGTATAAATTTAGGTAAAAAACTGTGGAATATTGATTATGAATTGAAGCACACGATTTCAAAACCAGGTCAGTTTTTCAGTCTTTGATCTTTGTATTATGCCACAAATAAATAGTTCGGCTCCAACATACCCCGATCAAGTTATTTAGTTTTGAAAAGTACCTGTTTGGTTCCAGTCTAGTTCTATCTAATACATATAGATTTAATACGAAATCAGTCTGATATGTAATAATTGAAGTTTCAATTTGATCAACACATTCGTTTAGTTTTAAAAGCAAGTCAGTCTATGTCTATTCCAGTTCACTGCTATCTAATGCATATTGATTTCTACACTAACTCAAAGTAATAATTGGAATTCCAATGTGATCATTCATTCATTTAGTTTAAAAGCATCTCATTATAGAATGAAATGCTTTTAAACTAAATAGATAGGATAGAATTGTATTCAAATTCTATCCTATTCAATGCATATTGATCTCAAGACTAACTCAATAATTGAAGCTCCAGTGTCATCAAGGCCTTCATTTAGTTTTAAAAATAACTCAGTCTATCTTCCTTCCAGTTCAGTCATAAACAATGCCTATTGGCATCAAAGCTGACTCAGTCTAATGTGTACTAACTGAAGTTCCAATTTGATCAAGGCTTTTATTTCGTTTTAAAAATATGTTCAGTATATTTTGATTCCAGTCCAGTCCTACCCAATGAATATTTAATTTAAGACGAACTCAGTTTGATGCGTAATAATTGAAGATTCAATTTGATCAAGGCATTCATTCAGTTTTGAAAGCAGTATATTTTGATTCCAGTTTTGTCCTATCCAATGAATATTGATATCTAGACAAACTCAGTCTGATGCATAGTAATTGAAGTTCCAATTCGATCAAGACATTCATTTATTCTCAAAAGCAGTATGTTTTGATTTCGCTTTTCTCCGAATCAGTGAATATTGATTTCAAGATAAACTCAGTCTGATGCGTAATAATTGAAGATTCAGTTTGATCAAGGCATTCATTTAGTTTTAAAAGCAGTATATTTTGATTCAAAATTTATCCGATCCAATGAATATTGATTTCAATATAAACTCAGTCTGATGCGTAATAGTTAAAGATTCAGTTTGATCAAGGCATTCATTTAGATTTTTTTTTGTCGTATGCCCGTTTAGGCAGAGGGGGTGCCATTGTTCTTGTTTTTCAGTGGCGCCATCTATGGCCAAGAATTCGACTTCTGTCACACTATTCACACAATCACAAACCCGTTTATAGGGCGGGTCACATTCACACACACAAAGGAGAAAGGACATAGAACACAGAGAGAGAGAAAGAAACATCCATGCCTTGCCCGGGATTCGAACCCAGAACCTTTCTGATCCAAGAACAGTTCCCTGCCCCCTACACAAACCGGTCGGCATTTATTTAAATCTAAAACAAATATATTTTGATTCCAGTTTTGTCCGATTCAATGAATATTGATTTCACGACAAACTCAGTCTGATGCGCAATAATTGAAGCTTCAATTTGATCAAGGATTAAGCATTTTGGATGACTATAGTTATTTCTAAAATTTAGTCTGTTGAATACAGCTGGGAAGAGTGTTGTACCTTGGACCAATTTTAACTTTATTTGCAAAAAGTAATAATTTGAATTACTTGGTTAAGGAAATGCATTTAGGTTTGTTTATTAATGCTTTTTTGTCAATGAACTCTGTCATATTTCTTAGAATTTTTTTTTCAAAAGTTAGGGAAATGGTTTCAAGATACAACATGACCTTCTACCATCAGATAGTTGATTAGTAGTTGATTTAATTGGGATATTTATTATATTAAAACCTACATCTGACGTAGCCTACATAGGCTAATTATAATTTAAAGTAATCCGAAATATCAATGCCAAAAAATATTTTATTGGTATGTTTCGAAACCTACAGATTTTCTACGAACCAAAACTTTTTACACACGGTGTATGGCATAGTCCACTGGGAAATATATCTTGTCTAAATGGATCTGCGACGCATAACATAGACCATTTCAATAGAAAAATACAGGGCACAGCAATCATATTTTTTTTTAATTTTACTAGACCTACCAACATAAATTATTTTTCGTAAAAAATCAGTATTTTACTTTAAAGAGAAGAACTTTTTAATACTTAAATATTTTAGTACTGTTTTCAAGTATAATAGTTTTTATTTTTTAATCAAATGGAATGTGAAAACTTACTCAGTAACTAAATAAAGAAACTTCAGCATGTGCCAGAAAAAAAAATGGCTACTGCAATAGTGCATGTTATCGATTATATACATACCGATATCGATGATATACTCCCATAGGAAATAATTATTAATGATATACATCATATTAAACGCAAATTGCGAGCCCTGGTGGGCTCAAATAATTACGATGGTCTAAGACAGTGTTTCCCAAACTTAAGACTCTTGTGTACCCTTTCTAAATTTTTCGTAACGCTGTATACCACTAATTAAAAAAAGAATGTATTTTTTACCATAAAAAAATTGCACAAAAGTTAAAAATCACAACTGACTGTTGACACCACTAATCATTAACTGTTAACTCTGCAAAAAATAGCAAATAGAAAAATACGTTATCGTAAATTTTTATGGCTAGCTTTGTTTTTAAATAAAAAAAATTTGAAATTTTCGTTTATCGCAAGATATTTTGCATAAGAAGGCGTACCCCAGCTAAACTGTTCCTGTACCCCTGGGGGTACGCGTACCACACTTTGGGAAACACTGGTCTAAAATATCACACTTTCTCCCTATAAATTATTAGTTTCAGCGTCCGTTGAGGTCAAAAGCAATTTTTTTGTTCTAAAGCACCTCTGATTTTACGAAGAAGAAAAAAATCCTTCTATCACAAAAGAAGAAATATGTTCTATAGAATCAACCTGAAAAATCAGGAAAATGAAGTATCCTTCCTGATGGTGAAAATAAATGAAGAGAAGGACATGGCTTAAGAATATTGATGGTAAGCTAGATGCAAAGCGGACTTCTTCTCTATCCCAATGGATTGGAAACATCTGTCTCGATCCCCATCCATCAAGATTCTGAATACGAAGAGCATCCTCCCTCTCCAACCTTCGCCACAATCATCTCCATTTCAAATGCAACCCCCCTTTCCTTCTTTTTTTATCTGACTTCTAAGATGAGAAGGATAAACCGTGCCTTCATTGTGGAACTTTACTATCCCGTGGTGGAAGATAATGTCCTGTATCCTAAGCACCCCAGACTTTGGCTCCAGAAAAGAACCTTTTCCCTTTTTTGTTCTTTTTATCTGTCTCCTATAGGAAAAGGAGGAGCCTGTGGGATGTTTTATCGGCTATGTGGTAGTGTTTACTTAGGTTTTGAAACATATTTCTTTATATATAGATATATGAATTGCGAGCGGTTTGTAATTCAGAATTCTCTGTGCTATTGAGTTACATGTTAGCTTTTAAGATTCTTTGCAAGGGAGCTGTGAGAGAATTTCAAATCCACCTGTTTTCACAAAAGCTGAAAATATAGCGTTTTTTTTGTGGGATATTGTTGTATACATAAAAATGAATACTGAACTGTTCGGTTTGCAGAATCAGCAGTATTTTAACAAGTGTTTTTTGTAGCTGGAGAATAGAATCTTGGAATAAATTTGTCGGGTGGAAATCAAAATAAAAAATCTATTTAGATAAGCATGTTTCTGAAAGGGCAGTTTGCAAAAGATGGGAGCATAGTATAGATCTGAAATTTAAGTTCTGTCAACATTTAAATTTAATTTAATTGACAGTGAAATGTTTAGAGCAATTTTATAATTTTATCTTGCAATAGAAATTAACATAATTTTTTGCAAAGGAGTTTCCTACAAATTAATTGATATTTATGAAATATAAATTTTCTATTTCTGTAAGGGCAGTTCTCAAATTCTGGAAGCATAACATAGATCTAAATTTTAAGCTCTGACCACATTTAAATTTTATTTAATTAATGATGCAATTTTCAGATCAAATTTATAATTTTTTCTAGTAATAGGAATTAACATAAATTATTGCAAAAGAGTTTATTATAAATAAATATCTCCGAAATATATAACAAATTTTCTGAAATATAAGTTTCATATTTCTCAAAGAGCAATTCTCAAATTGTAAAAGAATAACACAGAATTAAACTTTAAGCTTTAACAACATTTAAATTTGATTTTATTCACAGTCAAATTAGTAAATTCATAATTTTATATAGTAATAAAAATTAACATAAATTATAACAAAAGAGATCCTTATAAATACTCTTTTGAAATTTTTTTAAAACCAAAACAGCCATATTTAGACGTTAATGATAGCAACTAAGGCCAATTTTTTTTAATGATTTAGCGATGTTCCTATATGAAAATAAGAGAATAAAGTTTCAATTGGATGATTACTTAATAATGTCCTGAACAACTGGTATTTATATAGGTTGTCTCTTACTGTGCTAAAGATTTTTTTAAAAAGTAATCTAGAGTTTCTATGACTGCCCAAAGGAAATGACATTATTTTGACCAAAAATAGATCAAATAAGTGCTCCAAACTTCTTTATTCATTTCTAAAATATTTAAATATTATAAAACTTTTTTTTATTTATTTTTATAAAATACTTTCGAAACTAAACGCCATTTTCTTTCACAAAAATCGCTTAACGATTGTTATGAGATTTATAGTTATCGATTAAGAATCTAATAGTTTCTCCCATACGTTCGCCTGAGGGTTAAAGTGTTGAATTGGGGGGGAGGGGGCTCCTTTGCTTGACGATAATTTTTACTCAGTTTTGTCAGTAATCCCATTTCTGGTTACCATGGTATTCTTTGCTGGTTTTGTTTCAATGACGTCACTTTTGGCTAGTCTGAATTTTTGTTTACCGTTACGTTATTGGCTTTTGGTATATTTTTAACATTTATTAGTTTATTTTCAAATCGCCAAATGTGAAATAAGCTCCCGATAGTAATCTGTTACCATCTTAACGTAATCTGATAACATGAAATTCAAAGAAAAAAGGAAATTATTAAATTATTTTCTTAAATTGAAAGGTATATTGCATATGCAGTGAATATTCGGTGTATTGTATAAGTATTAATAGAATTCAAAATTACCATTATTATTGCAAAAATTTTAAAAAGAACCTTTAACTACGTAACAGAATATATAATTATTTTCTTTTTGTAAATAATTTTAACATTTAAACCATATTCGAGTCTTCTAAGTACTATTTGCTATTAATAGTTGCTAACTGACAGATACTGAAAAAATTTTGAGCATAATTTTTGGGTATCTGGAGAGAAATGCGCTACAATTTTAAAAGGTTGTTACATTGAACCCTGTTTTTCTTCAGATTGTACCACCAGACTATCGTGTAATTTAATTTAAGAAGTTTGATTACATGATTCAAATTAACATCACATTAAGAATGTGGAAAACTTGAATGAAATTATGACTCCATTCCTTTTATCAGTGTCAAAATAAATTTATCCTTCAGATCTAGAAGATATATCGATATAACGATATTTTTAAATATCGCGGTAATAGTAATTTAGTATATATTCTCCATTTATGTTTCATAAATATCAAGTCTTACTATAAATAATGAGTAATAATTATAAACAACTATACTGTTGATAGACTATTGACAACAATAGTTTGTCATATAAGGCAATATTGCGATAATAATTGACGAGGTATCGTGAGAGTCGATTCTTATTCACTAAACAAATATATTGCTGATATTTTAACACATTGTATTTTTACAGCTATAATTAATTTTTTTTCTGTTTGGAAATGAGCATATATTAACCAATGTTAAAACTAACAAAGAGAATCAGTAAAATTAAATTTTGCGAATCATGAGTGTCAATTCTAATTCCCTAGGCAAATATATTGCTGACGTTTTAACACATTGGCTTTATTTAAACTATGATTTTTTTTTAATTAGGGTATAAAAATATTATTCAATGTAAATCAGATCATTAAAATTAAATATTAGTGAAATATAGTATCATATCGCAATATTTGGATTTGGATTCTGGGCTATTATAAAGCTTTTAACACGGGTAAGCCATTTTAGTAAAGCCTGTTACCGACAATATTTTATTTAAGTGCATAAATAAATTTATCCTTTGAATTGGCCCCTTGATGCAGATGGAACATATATTTTATATATTTTTTCTGACTCTCTAATTACAAGCTAAAAATATTCGTTGGTATTATTTAATTACAAGAAACACTCTAATAGTTACGGAAAAAATCCGTATATCGAATTATTTGATTATCGGAATTACATTTGCACTAAAATATAAAAATTCATAAAAAAGTTGTTTTATAAATTAAAGAACTTTCAATGATGTATAACTGTTTCTCTTAGATCTGAATAATTGCAAATAAGAGCAAATTTAAAAAAAAAAAATTTTGAAATTGAGCCGTGTTTGGAAGAATTTTACCTTTAACGCAGAAAAAAACACCGGTTTCTCGTGCTGTATTTCCTAACTATAAATTATCAAGAAACGAAATGTAATATTTTTGACCTAAATTAATGCAAAATAACTTTTAAAAAAAGTAAGAAAAATATGTTTATTAAAAATTCTTCATCTAAAGGTTTAAAAACGATTTCAAATTTTCGAAAATCAAATTTGGAGATAATCAGCTTTATTTTTCAACTATTGTAAGAGAAGACGCTTTGACCGCTCAAGTATTATAACAGATCATTTTCTTCAAGAAGCGGCAAAATATATTATACAGAAATTACAAACACACCACGTTTTTTCCCCTTAAATATACAATTTTGTACCGGTTATTAAATTCTCGGGAACAAAAATACTAAACAAACTGAAATGAATTTTTTAGTTCTTAAAATCGTGATTTGATGATTTGGCAGCCTATCTGAGAATATACTTATTTTTAGAGTTTAAGAAGTTAAGCGATGAACTTATAAAAATACCATGAGACCGCTTTCATCTCGAGAGGCATATTTCCTTTGCAAAATAGCTGGAGGTGACTTCGGTAATGTTTAGTGGGAACACTCCAAAAAAGTGAAACGCGCAATCCTTACTTGTCATTCAAAGTGGAGGAATTTTAATTTAAAACAACCGAAAAGAATAAATTTGCAAGGCAAATGCTTTTGTCACTTTTCTCAACGACTTGAAGCGAATAAAAAAAAAACTTGATAAACGAGTGAAAGATGTTTAACCTGCCAAACTCAGTTTTCTCAGAATGGTTTAAACAGATTTTCTCTCATTTCAAAAACCAAGTATTCTTTGTAAACAATAGACCTGTATCATTTATAAATAAAAAGAATCTGGTTTTTAAATTTAGAAACTAAACTAGATTTGTTTTGAGTTAGAAGGGAGTGGGAGGACGCAGCGTTGGCTTTGTGTCTTGCTATTTGCATAGTTATCCAGAAAGTTATAATGAAACGTTAATTTATGTACAAGATGTGACCAAAATAAGCGAATAATAATTGCGTACAAAAAGATTAGAACATCGCTTAGGTAGATAAGATTGCAAACAGTAAACTACAAGCGATAAATAAAATCATATATGTCCAGATCATGTAAAGCAATATCACATCAAATTGAGAGCTATGACTTTTCACCAAGTATTGGAATTGATTCATAGTTTTAAATCTAACTTACGATTGTTATGGACTTAATTAAGCATATCCAAAGTTATATAATACACAAAGTTGTAAACTCTAAAGTACAAGCAACAAGAAAGTTATATATGTTCGGATGGTGCAAAAAAGTCCTACATAAAATTAAAACTTATAACTTTTCAACAAATATTAGAATTGTTTCCTATTTCTTAATCAATCTTCTGGTTGTTATGTACTTAATTAAGCACATATTAAGCTTATTAAAGTAGTCTCACAGCAAATTAAAAGCTATAACTTTTAAAAAAAATATTGGATTTGACTCCTAATCTAGCTAATAGTTGTTGGGGGCTTAATTAAATAAAACTAAAGTTGTATAAGAAAATTAATTCAGCTTATATCATCAATGTTAATTTTAATCATACAAAATTAGCTATTTTTGATTAAATTGATATTGTGTGACATCATCAAAAGTGTTTTATGTTTTGAAGAATGAATTACAAACATTTTTATTGATTATTATAGCTAAAAAGAAATACAGTGATTGTAAAACTGATTGTATTGGTGCTGTTTCTCGTTGTCTTGGTGGTGAAATTCAAAGTTTGAGGCTTTTGTTTTGATAAAATGTTACTTGAAGGCGTCACTGTAATGTTCTCTACAGGAATGCAGTGTTAGGTGTATTATCGGGAGATTGGAATCTGGGCAAACACAAAAAAAGTGCAGCGGAAGCTGTTGGTGTAGCAAAATGTGCCTTTGCGAGACTCTGGACTGGATTCCAAAAAACAGGACATGTTCTACATCAGTCTGGACAAGGTCTTCCCCATACTACCACAGCAAAAGCATATAATGACCGATATATCCAGCTAAACAGATCGGCGAGGCAGAACAACTAATGCAACGTCGATTTAAAGACTGTTTCTTTTAACAATAGGACGAAGAGTTTAAAGCCAAACAATACGAAACAGGCTTCATGAGGGTGGTCTTTCTGCACATAGGTAGGCATTCCGTTGAAAAGCAAGACACCCTACGACCCGAAGAAAGTGGGCTGTCGAATATCAAAATTAAAAGCAAGTTGCAAGTATTGAGTGCTGTTTACGGACGAGTCCCGATTTAGATTAGGGTGTGAGGCCAGACTTGTTTCGATATGGCAATGCAGGGACACTCGAAATAACCTTTTTTTCTAAAAATTAGAGTAAATTGTTGACCTAATACACAATTTTATGTTCTTTATACTATTCCAAAGAATCTAAGTTCCAATACGATTGTTTTCTTCTTTTCTTTTAGTCCTGTATTTCGCTTTGCTTCACCTGTATTCTTTATTTTTTCCGATTCATGGCTATCGCGCAGCGGTTTCTTCACTTTTTTTCTTGATCTTCAAAAGATTTTGAACGGTGCAGTTTACTAATCAAAGGAATCATAATGCAGTCATTATTTAAAAAAAAAAACAAATCGTTAAATATTGATTATGTTTTGTAGGAGCTTGGAGAATATGTTCAAATGGGATACGAAATTCAGCAATTTATTAAAAGGAGTCCTTACAATGCGATTATGATTCATTTAAAATAAAAATTATTTACAGATTGAATATGTGTAAGTAAATTTTGAATAAAAAAGTTCCTGATTAAAAAAAATGCCAAAAAAAATTCTGGAACTTGATTTCATTTTTCTCAATTTTTCATCAAAAGCCAAGAAAGCTCTTAATTACAAGAAAAGCAACTTTCAATTAAAATTGAATTAAATAAAATTTTGCGGTAAAAACAATTTTAATTAAATCCATATAAATTAAACTTATTTCTTTTTAAAAAAAGTTATAAACTATACCAAATGCTACGATTCATAAAAAAATTTCAGATATAAAATGCTTTTATAATGTGGTAATATATTTTGTAACTATAGTAAACTTTATCAAACTGCGAACCAAAAAAAAACAAAGGTCTTTAAGAACACTCAAATGAAATAGAACTATTTTGTGTCGCCAAGCATAAAAAAATGTGCTTCATAACTAGTTAAAGGCTTTACGAACTTATCGCAAAATTTTATTATGCACCTGAAGTTCTTTTACGAACGAGAAAAAAAAAGGTCTTCCTACTTACATCATGTTTCACCGTAACTTAATTTGGTTCATAAAGTGGAATTTTTTCCTTTCTGTCTGAATTCGCGCGTTGTTTAACTTGGCGTCATACGTCAATAATATGGCAAAGAACAAAGTTTAAGTGGGAAAACTTCATGTCGGTTAACCGCATTAACGGTAAAAAGGTATCAAATTAATGAAAATGGCTTCGCGTTTCCGTTAAATTTAGAAAAGCTTTCAAAAAGACTGTCTTAGTTTGCATAAAAGTTAAGAACGTGTTTGCATTATATTTTTTCCTAGATTAACCTTCAATTACGCGAATGATATAGAATTACTTCCATTAAAAGCGGGAGAATTTTCTAATATCGTTTGCTTTTGAAAATAAAAAAGAATGCATAATTAATGATGACGATAATAGAGAAAACGTTCTTTTTTAAAATTTGTAAGTTTCTGCAATAATATTTGCTTTTTGATGTGTTTTAAATCATTTAAGTTATATCATATTTCAAAGAAAAAAAATAAACACAATGATTTCATTAATTTTCTAACGCCTTCTTAAATATTTTATTTTTTAACTGTGTTTAAAGATTTAAGAAACTTAATTACAAATGGCATTTCAAACATCGATTTTGAAAGATGAAAAATGTTTTACTATCAAATTTCTTATTTACTTAGAAGAACTTGATGCATATCGTTTTTGACTATCTGATGTTTACAATAAATTTTTCAGCAAAGAGTGCTCAATATATCAGATTTAAAATTTATTCTTCTTAATTTTAGTCTTTACACGAAGTAAAAAATATATTTGTTGAATAATTGAACTTCATTAATTACATTTAAAAGGAATTAGTATATAAATCTTCTAATTTCGTCCTTTTCTTAGTAAGTAAATGAAATACTTTATCCATCATTAAGTATTTTCCATTCCACATAAAGCATGTGGTATTATATTTTCTATTCTATGAGGTAATTCGATTAGTTCTTATCCTATTAAAATGAATATATTACATTTTTTTAAAAAGCCTTTTAGTGTATTTTCTATTAATCATTTTAATTTGCTCCTAAATGTAATATTTTTCAAATCTGCTTCTGAAGGGAGCAAAGCAATATTGAAAATTTCTTAATTTCTTTACTTGATTTCATATAATGTACTGGTTAAAAGGTTGATGTCAACTCCTGGAGACCAAAATTCAAATCCCCTTGTTTTCTTCTTTTTTTTTTTAAATCGGATCAAAATCTTGTTTTTTTTTTTTTTTTTTTTTTTTTTTTAATCTAACGTAGGGTTTGTGAGATCACATACTATGGAAATGTGGTCTGGACTGTGTTAAGCCATTATAGTGTAACAATATGGACACCTTGAAGTCGCAGGCTCCCAACTTCTATGGAGGACGAAATTAAATCACACCGTTACGAAAATTCTTTAAATTTCATTGATAAGGGAAAAAAAGCTTTTAACATTTGCTACATATCTGCCAAAAGATTAATTATTTTATCTTCATCTTGTTTTTAACCATAAGGAATTTAATTTTAATGATAATTCGTGAAAGTTGTCTTCATTTGTCTGAAATATTGAAGGGGACTCTTACAGATTTTAAATTATTGAAGGGGACATATACCAATAGCGTCCTTGCACTGGCATTTTTAGTGCAATTTACGTAGTTTTTTTTTTTTTTAAATGCATCAACTTTCTCTCAAAACGGTTTGAGTGCGTGAGCTAATATAAACATTTTTTTGAGTAAATAAAATATTTCAATTATGATTTCTATGTAGATATTGTTTTCCTGGTCGTATAAAAAGAGTTGTCTCTTCTTTTTAACGTATAATTATGAAAGGTACAAATGTCTCAAATTTTATGCATTTTGCTACATTTCAAAAATCACTTTTTTCGTAAGTGGATTCTTCAAAGATCACTAAAACTCGTCTATAAATGATGTTCCGCTTTGAAGGAAGGCTAGTAGGGGTAGTAAAAAGTGCAATATCCCACTTCTTAACAAAAAATATTCTTATTTTATTTGTTTCATACTTTTTTCATAATTTAATCAATATTATTGTTATGTTCAAAAATTTTATTTATATCAGCGTTAAAGTTTTAAAATAAAACTTTAAAATGGGATCTACAACATGTGTTTTGTGTGAGAATCGCTAATATACGTTTATATAATCTAGTGTGACGTATGACAAAGGAAGTGCAGCATATTATGACAAAGAGAAAAAAGGGTTAAAAAAATATTTTTATATCATTTTTGCACGCCATCCTAAAATGTATAATAAACATTGTCTGCTTAGAGACATGCTTCAAATTTTCTTCATTTCCTATTCTTAACAGCTGGATGACACAATCCGTATTTTAATGATATAAATTTTTCATATGACTTAAAAGGATTTTTTCTTTTTTATTTCTCTCAAAAATATCGGAACATTTTCACATTTTTTTAAAAAAAAATAACTAATGTAATGTAAATTTAATGTAGCCCTTATTTATTTATATTTGTTTTAGGAAAAATAATTCTCAACTCATCATAGACATAGTGCTACTTTCTTCCGTTTTCAATCTTTTAGCACACGTCCAAATCAAATATTCTCCTTTAATTTTTTCAAGAAATTAAAATTCCATTTCTCTTCGTGTATTGTTCCAAAACAATATGTAATAAAAAATAAATATAATTCAATTTTTCCTTTCAAAGAATTAACATTTAAAATTAGTTTATTTATTATTTTCATTAAAAAATGGTCAAAAGGATTTGAAAAATTAGGAACGAAACTTTTTCAAGACATTTGTGATCTTGTATTTCTAATTAATCTGCATAATTTGGAAATATTTTTGTTTTCTTGTTATGATAAGCATTTTTATCTATCATTATTTGGGAGAAACTAGAATTATGCAAAAAAATACTGTTGATAAGGATATTAATGTTGATATCGGGAGTCTCTAAAATTTTTAGAATAAAAGAGACCCTGACTCTCTCGCTAAATCCCTAGTGGTAAAGCTTTGCCAGCAAATGCATTATTTAGGAAAAAGTAACATGTTATTTCTTTCTCCGTGATTCTATTACTTCCTACAGTAATGTACAATCTATTCATATTATAGTGTACTTCATACTATTGATAAGGATTTCGATGTTGATCTCTGGAGTCTCTGAAATGTTTAGAATAAGGGAGACCCTGACTCTCTCACTAAATCCCTAGTGGTAAAACTTAGCCAGCAAATGCATTATCTAGGAAAAAGTAACGTCCTATTTCTTTCTCCATGATTCTGTTACTTCACACTACAATGTACAATCTATTCATATTATAGTGTAAATTATTTTCATACTACTCCCTATAACCTCCACCCTATAATATCTTCAAAGCCTCCACTTGGGTTCAAAATATACCGTATAATAATGCTCTTTCAAATCATCCATAGTAATTATAAGTGTTCTCATTATATAAGCAGCCACCATATTACTGGATAACTTTCAAGAGCTTAAGCTGAAACTAAGCATAAAAGTAAATGCATTCTTTTAAGGCATTTCCCATGGCAAATTTAATTCTCGAAACATTTCACTGAAGAAAACGTTTCGTGACACTTACCCAGCCTAAAATCTTCCGTGCAAGGAGAAAAGGACATCTCCAAATGAATTTCTCGCCAACTCAGACACGAAAATCAGGTTTTCGCGAGATCCACATCTTCCTGGTAACTTTCAAAAACAACCAACCAGGGAGGGCGAATTAGTAGCCGTGGCTCTTTTCTCCTCAAGGTCTAATGATGAGTCCTTTCTTGATTAGGACGCACGAAGGCATTTATTAGAAGGTCCTCCTCCATCTTTTATTCTATTTTTCTTGTCCTCTTCCTTCAGTTGGAATTGCAGTATCCTGGGGAGTAAACTCATGTAATCCTAAATCTCCGGTCATCCGCTATGTGATGGGGAGGGGGGAAGGCTGCTGCCGCTAAGCCCTGGTGATTATATACTAACTCGGATATGATCTGAGGGACTATTCGCAAATTGTGGTGTAGTTAGGCTGTAAGGTGTGGCCGATGGAAATGGATTGCTTTTAGCACTTAGTGGCCATAAAAAGGAGACCTAACTTTCTGGTGGGGGCATTTTTTTTTTGATAACAGAGAATAGAAAGAGTACATAGCATCCTTTCTGATGAGAATTAAATTTTCGTAACGATGTAAGTGCTATTCGATAAATATTTTTATTTTCATTATAATTTAAAAAAAATTTATTAGTCCTAGTTATGCTTGTAGTATACAATGCTTGTATAATTTTCAGTCATAATTGTATATGGATAGGGTGACGATTTAGTTTTGTTGATAAATTAACCATTTATGTTTTGTATTTAATTGATAAAATAAATAAATCAGAATTCATTTAAAGTGGCCCATATATTTGATGATAAAAAAAAGCATCTTCGTACTTTTGAAACTTAAGGAGATAGAAATAAGAGTTTCGCTTTCGGAATTTCATTTTTAAAAACAATTAATAACTATTTAAAATTTCCGAAAATTTTAAGTATTTGTTATTTTGCATAAATTATAAGTGAAACTTTTACCACAGATTGTTGTTGACCTTTCACGGTTATTGCAAGGAGAAGATGATGCAGTCGAAGGAAACCTTTTAAATTATGTAAATTAAGAGTTTGTTTTCAAATATCTTGTAACATTTACTTATTCAGGCTTATACACAAAAATGAGAAACTGACCACTATTTGAAGAAAAAAAATGACATCATATTTTAGTTCTATAACTGAAATCTGTTTGAGTTGTTTAAAATAAAGTCAGTATTTTTTTAAGTTGAACATTTTAAACTCAAAAAAACAGTTATGCTGCTCAAATCCTAGCTTTTTTGTGGAAAGACAACCGCTAGCTCTTAACTTAAGTCTAACTGCTGTGAAAATTAAAATCTTTCGAGGAAATAAGTATTAGTATAATTTAGAAATGTTTCCATGCTTAAGGAAGAACTAATTTTAGTAATTTCGTAAACTGTATCGAATGAGTAAAAAGTTAAAAAAATGAAGTAATTATAATTATGCATCGCACGGTTTCAGATTTTGCTGGAAA